>NC_039279.1:2219662-2249662 GCF_003368295.1 Carassius auratus | reverse complement strand
ACATCAACATCCCCAAAACTAAGATTATGATATTTCAGAAAAAGCCCAGAAATCTAGAACATAAACATCTATTCACATTAAACAACACCACACTTCAACATACTTTACACTATACTTATCTTGGTCTGGTTTTAACTCCCACTGGAAATTTCAAATTGGCAATTAAAACATTACTTATAAAAGCCCGCAGGGCACTACACGCTATACGAATGAAATTATTTAAAATAAACATCCCCATCAGAATCTGGACAAAGATCTTTGATAGTGTGATTCTGCCCATCGCCCTGTATGGAAGCGAGATCTGGGGTCCAGCGAGTAACTCCAGCCATAAAGACTGGAACAAACACCCTTTAGAAGCTCTGCATGTGGAGTTCTGCAGAAGCATCCTTCACCTGCACAGAAACACTCCTAATAACGCCCGTCTTCCCCTAAACCTCATCATTAAAAAAAGAGTTTTAAAGTTCTGGATCCACTTAAACTCTAGTTCAGAAGATTCTCTTCATTATAAAGCATTAAAAACACAAAAAAAGAGTGCTCAAAGTAATCTTTGTGTAATGGTATCAGAGCTAACTAACAAAGCACTCGATATCACCAATCCTGAAAAACATAGAAGAATCAAAGAGATTATGAATGAAGAGAAGGAGACATACATACAGTATTGGAAAGAACAAACCAAAGAGCAAAGTCGCCTCCAGTGTTATCTGAAACTCAACAGAGAGTACAGTATGGCTGACTATCTGCTCTCAGTCAGGAATATATCACACAGACAGTTACTGACCAAGTACAGACTGAGTGACCACCAGCTGGCCATAGAGAGAGGACGACACAGAAAGAGCTGGTTACCCAGAGAAGAGCGAGTGTGTGCCGAGTGTAGATCAGGATCAGTCGAGACGGAGGAGCACTTCCTCCTCCACTGTGACAAATACACATCTCTGAGAGACTCACTGTACAGGCAAATACAGCACAACACTCCTGAGTTCCAGTCACTCAGTGAACATGAAAAATTAAAAATATTACTTGGTGAAGGACCTGCTTCCTCTGTGGTAGCACATTATATTTACAAATGCCACAAACTAAGAGGTAAAGAGTGAACACATCTACATTAGAAGTACCATCAATGTTTATGAAAATGTATATAGATTTATTTTGCATGTATTTTATTCTATTTTTTTTTTTTTTTTTTTTTTTTTTATGGATATATATGAATTTTTGTTTTGTTTGTTTCTATTCTGCTATGTACAATGCTTTGGCAATATGTACCTTTGTATGTCATGCCAATAAAGCAATATGAATTGAATTGAATTGTGTGTGTGTGTGTGTGAGAGAGAGAGAGAGAGAGTGTGACAGTGTGTGTGTGTGTGTGTGTGTGTGTGTGTGAGAGAGAGAGAGAGAGTGTGTGTGTGTGTGTGTGTGTGTGTGTGTGAGAGAGAGAGAGTGTGACAGTGTGTGTTTGAGAGAGAGAGAGAGAGTGTGTGTGTTTGTGACTGTCTGTGTGTGCGTGTGTGTGTGTGTGTGTAATATTATGAATCAAATCTAGAGAGGATATTAAAAGATTCACAATCTGAATTAGGTTTGTTAAAGAATCATGTAGGTTATTATTACAGACATTCATTTATATTAATAATTCTGGTATTCAGCTGTGTTATGAATTAAAGTTGTCTCATGATGTGAATCAATATCATATATGACCCGAAGCCTGAGGATGAAAACAACATTACGAGGCTGAAGATTGAATACAGACATCATGAGCAGAGACACGAGATACAGAGACCAGATCAGCATCATCTCTCTCTCTCTGTCTCTCTCTCTGTCTCTCTCTCTGTCTCTCTCTCTCTCTCTCTCTCTCTCTCTGTGCGCGTTGCATGCTGGGGGTGAGTGGGCGGAGCGTGGTGAGTGTGGATGTGAGTGGTAGCTGACTGTGGCTGGTAAGAGTGCTTTTTCCAAACTTTTCTCTCTTTTTCTTTTAAGTGTTTTTGTTTTTTATTTTTTGTTTGTTTGTTGAGGTTTTCAGTTTTTTTTTTCTTCGCTTTTGTGAGGATAGTCTGCTTCCAGCATTTATGCTGGGAAGCATGGCGACTCCAAACACAATGGTTTTTGAAAATTTAACTCGGCGTCATGGAGTAAAAATTGATTCAAACGCTAACGTGGAAGATGTTTGTTTGGCTGTAGGAGAGGTTGTGGGTCATGAAAACATTGTGTCCGCCTCGCGAATGAATAATGCGTTTGTGCTTTTTTTTTGCACTATTGAGAAGGCAAACGAAATAGTGCAAACTGGTGTTGTGATCAAAGGTTCACTCACGCAGGTGTTTCCTCTGAGCACTCCCGCCAAGAAAATAATGATTTCAAACGTCCCTCCGTTTGTGAAAGATGAGATGATCGTGCAGGAATTGTCACGATATGGAAAGATAGTTTCCCCCATCAAAAAAATTCCACTTGGATGTAAATCACCTTTAGTGAAACATCTCGTGTCTTTTAGGAGACAGGTGTTTATGATCCTTAAGAATGGCGAGGATGAACTTGACCTAGTTTTTAAATTTAAAGTAGAAGGCTTTGATTATGCTGTCTTCGTATCATCTGATTTAACAATCAAATGTTTTACTTGCTCGAAAATCGGCCATCTCAGTCGTAATTGCCCTGATAAATTGAACAAGAACACCGAGCAGATTGATGTAGATGTAGCGGGGAGCGCTGTTGGTGAATCCAGTGCAGAGGCGAGTCCCGCGAATACACCGCTCGGGCCGCTCGAGGGAGTGAACAGTGTGGAGACGCGCGCGTCGTGTTCCACTGTTGATGATGGAGTTATTGCGGCGGAGCCCGCGGTACCAGAGAACGCAGTGGGGTTGAGTACATTGTCTTCTGTAGACATTGTAAAGGAAAATCCGAGATTGAATGACTGTGGATTAGACATGGAAGTTGAATCAACTTTCAAAACTCCAATTAAAAGAAGAAAGAGTCGAAATGATAAAGTCAGTAAACAAGTCAAAATAGGTGATGATGTTGAATATGAAATCATAGCTTCGGACAACGATGACTCTGATTCTAGTGTTTCTGTGTGTTCAGAGTTCTCTGCTTGTTCTCAAAATGAAGCAGTAAATGTTTTGTACAAAGCTGAAGACATTAGTGCTTTTCTTAATGAAACGAAAGGGCTGAAAGGTGTGCAGATTGAGGATTATTTTCCCAATCGTGCACAATTTGTGAAGGACACTAGATATTTGATAAAAGAAGGGGCTTTCGCAGATCTCGAAGTGTACCGTTTACGGAAATTTGTAAACAAGTTAAAAAAACTAATTCCTAGAGATGAAAAGAATGCCATGGTTTAAATTCTTACAATTGTTTCTGTTGACCATGTGCTTATTTTCTGTCTTTTTCTATCTGAGTTTCTTGTTGAACTTAAATAAAACTATGAGTCAGCTAAAAATCGGAACTCTCAATTTAAATGGAGCTAGAGATGTTCATAAAAGGATGATGCTATATGAATTTATAAATCAGAAGTCTGTTGACGTCATGTTTATACAAGAAACGCATAGTGATCAAAGAAATGAGGTGGACTGGAAAAGAGAGTGGGGTGGTCAACTCTTTCTTAGTCACAAATCCTCTGTAAGTGGAGGCGTTGCAATTCTATTTTCTAAAAATATGACTCCAGTATCTTATGAATTTGCTGAAATTGAAAAAGGTCGTTTCTTAAAAGTTATTGTTAAATTTGAAAAAAATTGTTATGGTTTTTTTAAATATTTATGCTCCTAATAGTGGAGTGGAAAGGGTTTTGTTTTTAAATTTAGTCAGCACTACTCTTAAAAGCCTAAATACAGACGATCTCCTCTTTTTAGGCGGAGATTTTAATTGTACAGAGAATGATAAAATAGACCGAAATCATTTAGAACCACATGTTGCATCTCAAAGAGCTGTTAAGCAACTCGTTCAAACCTTTGATCTCTGTGACGTATGGAGAAATATGTATAAAAAATCAAGGCAATACACATGGGTTCATTGTAAAGATAATTCTTTGTCTTTGGCACGTCTTGATCGGTTTTACAGCTTTAAGCACCAGTTCAATATTTTTAAATCTTGTCAAATTAATCCTGTAGGTTTTTCAGATCACAGCGCTGTTCTTTGTTCTGTATTAGTGAATTATGTGAAGTCAAGCAGTGCCTTTTGGCATTTTAATACATCTTTACTTGATGACAAACATTTTAAAGATTCTTTTACTTTTTTCTGGGATGTTTTTAAACAACAAAAGTATTTATATAGCTCTCTACATCAGTGGTGGGATTGCGGGAAAGTACAAATCAAAATTTTTTGTCAGCAATACACTCTTAATGTTACAAGAGAAATAACTCGATCAATGAAAACTTTAGAGGCTGAGATAGTTGAGTTGTACAGTTTGTCTGCATCTACAGGCAAAAAAGAACATATTGAAGCTCTGACATCAAAGAAAACTTTATTGGCAAACCTGTTGGACATTAAAGCACAGGGAGCGCTGGTTCGCTCACGTTTCCAGAATATCACACAAATGGATGCACCTTCCAAATTCTTCTTCAGTATGGAGAAAATAAATAGTCAAAGCAGAATAATTCACTCTTTGGTCTCTGATACAGGACAGGAATTAACTAAAAACGTCTGAAATAAGAGAAGTCGCTGCACAGTTTTATAAAAAATTATATACAGCTGATCTGATAAATGAGAAGATTACTACTAGTAGTTTTTTTGAAGGTCTGCCAAAACTCGATGATGAGAGTAATGAAAGTTTGCAACAACCTTTGACAGAACAAGAACTTTATATAGCAATGATGGGTATGGAGAATGGGAAGTCCCCTGGGATTGATGGGTTACCCATTGAGTTCTATAAAACTTTTTGGCCCATTTTAAGAGAAGATCTCTTGGTAGTTTTTGATGAAAGCCTTATTAATGGGTTTCTTCCCCTTAGTTGTAGAAGGGCAGTTATCACTTTATTGCCCAAAAAAGGTGATCTTCAAAATATGAAAAATTGGAGGCCTGTTTCTCTCCTGTGTTCAGAGTATAAAATCCTGTCTAAAACGTTAGCTACAAGATTGAGTAAAGTAATAGGGAAGGTGATACACTACGATCAAACATATTGTGTACCAAATAGATCGATTTTTGATAATATAACTCTAATCAGAGATGTTTTAGAGGTTTCAAAGCTGCTTGGTATAAATATTGGCCTTATTTCTCTTGACCAAGAGAAGGCTTTTGATCGTGTTGAACACCTGTATTTGTGGAACACTTTACAAGCTTTTGGTTTTAATTCACGTTTTATTGATATGATTAGAGCAATGTATTGTGAAATTGAAAGTGTGATTAAAATTAATGGAAGTTTGTGTGCCCCATTTAATGTACAGAGAGGAGTTCGACAAGGTTGTGCCATGTCGGGGCTATTATATGTGCTGGCTATAGAACCACTGCTGTCGATGTTACGAAACAAGTTAAAGGGTTTAACATTGCCACAGTGTAATAATGCTTTCCATTTATCTGCATATGCTGATGACGTTATTGTTTTTATAAATGATAGTGATGATGTTGAAACGCTACAACAAATTGTTAATGATTTTAAAGATATTTCATCAGCAACTGTAAATTGGAGGAAAAGTGATGCCTTATTGATTGGAAAATGGGAAGAAGGAAATCCCATTGTACCAGGAGGCTTATTATGGAAAAAAGATGGGTTAAAGTACCTCGGTGTTTTTTTAGGTAATGACGTTTTCATGCAGAAGAACTGGGAAGGAATGGCAGATAAAGTAACTGGACGTTTAAAAAAATGGAAATGGCTGCTTCCTCAGTTGTCATTCAAAGGACGCACACTCATTATTAACAATCTTGCGGCTTCTTCCCTGTGGCATAGACTTGCATGTGTTGACCCTCCTGCTGGTCTCCTAGGAAAAATTCAAGCAGAAACAGTAAACTTTTTTTGGGACAACTTGCACTGGATTCCTCAAAGCGTGTTATTTTTGGCTAAAGAAGATGGAGGCCAAGGTCTAGTGCATTTGGCAAGTAGATGTGCTGCTTATCGTCTCCAGTTTTGCAGAAGTTTTTTCTAGGATCTGAAAGACTGGTATGGAGGTCAGTGGCTCAATGCATTCTACGCAGAATAAGTGGACTTGGTCTGGACAATGTGTTGTTTTTAATGGACTCTAAAAAATTAGATTTCAGAGGAGTTCCTGCTTTTTATCGAAGTCTCTTCAAAATATGGAGCCTGTTTTAAACCTCAATGGATGGAACCGTTAATGTCCCTGTACTGGTTGCTCGAAGAGCCCATTGTGTGTGGAGCACGTTTTGATGTATCTGGTGATGATTTACCAGGTCTAAAGAATTTGTTGTACAGAAGTAAATCTTTACAGTTGAAACACATTATAAATAATGCAGGCCCTGATTTTAAAGATGTAGAAGCAGTTTCAGCCTTTTAAAGGTAAAGTCTGCCCGATACATTAAACGATTTTTAGATAAACTTCAGGGGGCTTTGAATGTACAAGAAAAATGTTTACTTGATGATTGCAGTAAGAAACGCATATTTCCAGATTGTGAAGATTTCTTCCCAGATATAAGTATTTTACCTGATCTATCTTCATTTAATGACATTAATCCCTTGTTGAAGAAGGAAATTGATGTGCAAATAGATTTTTTTGAAGTTAAAGGGAAAGCTTTGTACAGAAGTATTGTGAAAGTGCTGAATGTTAAATGGTTAAATAGAAACGATACTGTATGGAGAGAAACATTACAGATGACTGAAACAACAAAACCAGTGTGGAGGATTCTGTACAAACCTCCGTTACCTAAAAGAGTTGGTGACCTTCAATGGAGAATACTCCATGGGGCTATAGCAGTTAACTCTTTTGTGGCAATGTTGAACCCAAATGTAAATGAGAATTGTCCTTTTTGCAATGAAAGGGAGACAGTGTTTCATTGTTTTATGTTTTGTAGCAGACTTAGTTTTTTGTTCAGTCTTTTAGAGCTTCTTTTCAAATCTTTTGAGGTTTGTTTCACAAAGCAGGATTTTATTCTTGGTTGTATGTATACCATTAAGAAAAAATGTAAATGTCATTTGCTTAATTTTATTGTTGGCATTGCAAAGTTGGCCATTTATATAACTAGGAGAAATGAAATTGAACAGAAAGGGGAACAAGAACTTATAACCGCTTTTAAAAAAATGGTAAAATCACGACTTGTAATTGAGTTTAATTTTTATAAATTAATGAGTACATTGGATATTTTTGAAGTTGAGTGGTGCTGTGATAATGTGCTGTGTTCATTAGTTGAAAATGAACTGGTTATTTCTGAAGTGTTGATGTAAGATCTTTAATAGATTGAAAAGTATGTGATGTTGTTTTCTATGATATTTTTGTTATAAAAGGATTTTCAAAATTCAAAAATTCTCTCTCTCTCTCTCTGTCTCTCTCTCTCTCTCCCTCCCTCTCTCCCTCTCTCTCTCTCTCTCTCTCTCTGTCAGGCTGAGCTCGTATCCGTCCACAGTTTGACGTTGAGTTTTGTCGCTGTGTAATCAAACTCAAACATCCTGCAAACATCAGACAGTCCGTGAGAATCTTCCTCTTCCTGTGGATCACGACGTCCTCAGATACGCCTTGAACTCAAGAGCTTCACAGTTTAGAGAAGATGCAAGCAGAGTCACAAAAATAACGATGTCACTATCTGACAGATATCAGAGCTATAGCTGTGTAATATAATATAATATAATCAATTGTAGTTAGTTTCTTTTTAATAGTAATACAATAAAAGATTTGTGTCCCTGGAGCACAAAAGCAGTCTTGAATCTCTGATGCATAATAATATGATATGATCAGAGAGTTGTGTGTGAGATCAGTCTGTCTAGTTCTCATGGTAATATCTCTCGTCTCTCAGGTTCGTCCACAGAGTATGTCACCATGAACCTGACGCTGAGCGCCGAGCCCGGACCATTCCTGACCAACAGCTCTCCAGGGATGCGGGCCAATCCCGTCACAGCGTTCGTACCATGTGACGTAAAGACCGTCAACGATTCGCTCCTCATGCATGGCTCCAATCTGACCGTCAATGCCACTCTGCAGTCACCAGAATCGCTCGGTGGACACAACATCTGGCAGATCGTGATGATCGTGTTCCTGTGCGGCTCGCTGTCCTTAGTCACCATCACCGGGAACATCCTGGTCCTGGTGTCCTTTAAAGTCAACAAGCAGCTGAAGACGGTGAATAACTATTATTTGCTCAGCCTGGCATTCGCAGACCTCATCATCGGCGTGCTTTCGATGAACCTCTACACTACGTATATAATCATGGACCACTGGGCGCTGGGGAACTGGGCGTGCGATCTGTGGCTAGCGGTCGATTACGTCGCTAGCAATGCTTCAGTGATGAACCTGCTGGTCATCAGCTTCGACAGGTACTTCTCCGTCACTCGTCCGCTGACGTACAGAGCCAAACGCACCACGAAGAGAGCCATGACCATGATCGGACTCGCCTGGTCCATTTCCTTCATCCTCTGGGCACCAGCGATCCTCTTCTGGCAGTATTTCGTCGGGGAGCGGACGGTTCCTCCGGGAGAATGCTACATCCAGTTCCTCTCGGAGCCGATCACCACTTTCTGCACAGCCATCGCTGCTTTCTATCTGCCGGTCACCATCATGACCGTCCTCTACTGGCGGATCTACAAGGAGACGGAGAACCGCTCCAAAGAGCTGGCTGGACTCAAGGGTTCGGGGAACCAAGGGAGTCCGGAGGAACCCGTGGGGAATCCGGGAAGCTCCTGCAGTCACAGCAGTTCGGAGCTCCACTCGTCCAGCCAGAGAAGCTCTGGGAGAACCAGGACCGGACGGTTTGGGTTCTGGCCGTTGAGTTGTAAAGCTTGGAAGAGTCGCAAGCGGCGACTCGGACAGCTGGAATAACAACGAAACCACCGTGTCCATTGACCAGTCGGATCAAGAGGAGGAAGAGGACGGAGAAGACGCCCGAGCCGTGTACTCCATCTCCGAGAATCACCACCCAACTGAAGACGCCGCGAGACCGTCCAGAAAGGGATTGTCCGGTCACTCCAAAACATCCGTGAGCTCCAAAGATCAACCCAACGCCCAGCATCTCCCTCAAAGACTCGGCGCTCGCCAAACGCTTCGCCTCGAAGGCCAAGACGCAGGTCAACAAGCGCAAGAAGATCTCTCTGGTGAAAGAGAAGAAAGCAGCGCAGACGCTGAGCGCCATCCTCCTGGCCTTCATCATCACGTGGACGCCGTACAACATCATGGTCCTGGTGAACACCTTCTGTGACGAGTGCATCCCCGAGACGCTGTGGGCTCTGGGATACTGGCTGTGTTACGTCAACAGCACGGTTAACCCCATGTGTTACGCGCTCTGCAACAAGACCTTTCGCACCACCTTCAGATCCATCCTGCTGTGTCAGTGGAGTCAGAACAAACCCAACAAGCCTCGGCTCCAGCAGAGACAGCCAGCGGCCACCTTCCGGAAACAGAGTCCTGCAGATCTCTAGAGACGTTTGGAGGAACTGCGTCGCTTCTGAAGGGCTGTAGAGTTTGTACAGTGTTCATGTTCGTAGGAGCCTCAGTTAGACTGTGTGACTACATCCACAAAAAAACCTACAGGAACGAGACGATTCCTGCGTTTCCTACTGAAGTGAAGGGTCAGCTGGGACATGCAGTATTTAAGGGCTCATTTGTGCAACCCTACAGTATTTTCTCACAATTTTGACTCGTAATGTACATTGAAATTCTGATTCATCTGAACACTAAAGATATTTTGAACCAAACAGTTGATGGTAGCCTTTGACAGCCATAGTATGAAAATATGTAAAGTCATGGCCAAAAATATTGGCACCCTTGGAAATCAATTGATTAGAGAAAAACATTAATTTCATAATGACATTTCCCCCCATTTTAAATTCTTATTATCCAATGAAAAGATACATTTTTGTGTATTTTTTAAATAAAAGATCAAAAGGATTAACAATGCACATGAATTTTCCCAGCCGCCTTTGATCATATTTACCAAGGGTGCCAATACTTTTGGCCATGACTGTATATATATACTATGGTCAATGGCTACCATCAAGTGTTTGTGTAATTTATCCCTATTCACTTTCCCAGATCATGTTTACGTGTTTCATCAGGGTTTATGGTGGATGTTGTGGTACTCTGTGGTTTCTACTTTAAGAAAATGAGTTTGATTTCACCCTCATTAATGTTTTAAATATATATTTCCACTCTTAGTCAAGTGCACATTACAAGACTCAAACGCTTTATGTTTTAACACTTTATTTGAATAGTCCACTTTAGACTTAGACTAACGAACGATTATTCAGTAATGTTTTTAACGTTTTATTTTGATTGTACTATTAAAATGAGTTCCTTATTGTAACTTGATACTTTTATGACTTAATTCATTATTTGCTTGTCATCAACTCACAACTTTTTTTTTTTTTCATGAAACCCATTTTGGTAAATCCAGGAGTAATGTAGTGTTGAATACTCTTTAGATGTTGACATCAAAGAATGGAATATATTTTCTGAGTTATGATGTAGTTGCAAAGTTACTTCTAGTTAGTCAAATGTCTGAAGTGGACGATTGAAATAAAGTGTGACATCCAAGAAAATCTCCAGACTGCAACCTGAAGTTGTCATTTCTAATGCAGAAACATGCACTGATTTACAGTAAGTACTGAAGTATAATTAAATAGGGAAATGTTTTAATTCTAGATTGTTGTGTAAAATGTTCCCACACAGTAACGTACGATTCCTCTGTACTTTTAAACCCCTGAGAGCAGAATGAGCCGATAAAACATGGAGATGGTGAAGCAGTGCCAGCGGAGGGCGAGGCCGTGAGAAGACCGAGCCAAAAAACCCTGCTGTCCACGTCTCCTGAAACACGCTCCCATCCCTGGTTTTGGCTTCGTTTTCCTAATGTAAAAACAAGTGCAGAACCTTCTGAGAAGAATAAACTGAGAACGGGGACGAAATGACTCACAGTTTCTGTATCATAGAGCAGTTGCTCAGTATGCATTCATTTAGTTTGAACTTGCAACACTAAGGTCATGGGTTCGATTCCCAGCAAATGCATGAACTGATCTGGTGTATACCTTAAATGCAATGCAAGTCACTTTGGATAACAGCATCTGCCAAATGCATAAACGTAAATGGCTCAAACAGTAGATCATGGCTTGCACCAGCGAATGCATGAACAGACAAAATATAGACTTTGATTGCAATGGATCTGCCATAAATATAAATGTGTGTGAACCCACACATCCAAAAACACGAAGCTGTGAGTGTCCTTCTGTAGTGTGCACTTGGCCAGTTGAACTGTAAGGTCGTGACCTCACTACACAAATGCTGCTTTTGCAACAACATTTGATCCTTCTCTTTATATTTCTACAGCAAAATAATCAGTGTAAAAAACTATTTCAACCTGGTTTGGGAGTGTCTGTGAAAAAAAAAAAAAAAACTAAAAGTGGAGGGAAATGATCACGTATTGAATTCTTCTTTTATTAGTGAAGAGTGATATTTTATTATTGTGTTCTATGCATATCTGGTTGTTTCTGTCAGATTATGTAGTTCAGATAGTTTCTGACCAGGAAGCCAAGATGGAGTGGTGTTTGATTACAAATGAATAAATATGGTGTTTTAATATGTTTAGAAGACATTGTGCCCTCAAAACATGTAAAGACTGTGAAAATAAGCTGAGATCTCTGATCATGACGGAGGATTTTTTTTGATTATTATTATTATTATTTTTTTTTTTTTTTTTTAAACAGGATCTCAGATCGAATGTAGAGTCACACTCCCCTCTAGTGGTCGTAATAAAAACAGTCAGACTGTAAAAAAAAAAAAAGAAATATATATATATATATATATATATATATATTATCAGCTTTTGTTTGAACCATGATTTATATTGTGAACTGAAAGCGATCTGAAAACACTTAAGTTCACTTTGATTTTCTTTATTCAGGATGATTGGTGATCTTTATATTGATAACTATAGCACTGAGAATGATACATTATTTGAACTGCTGTACAAAGTTATATGAGTTTTGTCTAATACTGAGATGTTTGATCAATAAAACCAACTGTGTTTTTGTGGTTATGTTTTATATCACAGGAAGAACAAACTGAAATTTCTTCTGTATAAAAATAACTGTGTGGATTTATTTATCTATTTTTATCAAGTGTTCTTCACCTTTGGAACATCACCAACATACTTAAAACCTCTGTAAATTATTTTCTGTACTGTTATTTTCAAATAATTTACTGTAAAAAAGTTCTTCACTGTCTTTTTATTTTCAATTTAATGGATCCTTGAATTAAAGTATTTTGTAAATCGTAATGACTCCATGCATTTGAAAGGTACTGTAAATATAACAACAGTCCTCTTTATAAATTATTATTAAACTATGTTTTGTTTGAGAACCACCCAAAAAACTTTTTTTTAAATGAATGTGTTCAAATAAAGTTCAGTGATCATGATAAAACGTTTTTTTTATTAAATAAATTAAAATGAATATCCAAGCATTAAACACGCCGACTTTTATTTTTTATATATACATACAAAATTGATAAATAATAAGTCTTCCAAACCGTCCATTGTGTGAAAGGAATATACATACTCTTTTAATAGCATACCGCACATTTATTAAAGTTATTTAAACGGACTCGGATCAAGTTGAACTATTCTCTGTATTAAAGTTTGTCATATTTTACTGGTTTATTAAACCAAGTGTAATGACTGCACCTGGCCACTGGGTGTCGCTGCTGGAGACGCACGCACAGGTGACGCACAGCACAGGTGTCGCATTAAACCTGGCGGCGGGAAAACCGAAAACACACGGTAATGACGGAGCAGTGACTCATGAGTGAGTATCAACACAATCAGCTCGAGCTCGACCGGAACACACAATCAGAATCAGATAGTCAGGTTCGATGTCACAGGGACATTTCGTCCATGTTTTTACAAAGAAACAAACTCGAAGCCGTTTTTAAAATGAAGAGATTTTAACGTGTAGTCGAATTGATTAATTGACTTCACTTTCAGAGTCACGTGGATCCTGAGAGATCTAAGTTAGTGGAGTCAGTTTAACTGTTTTCTTCTGTTATTTCTGTCGAACTGTCAGTCCGTCAGTCATTAAAGTCCACGTGAGGATTTCTCTTACAATCTACGGTCTACGCTGCAGGAGGGCGTCGTGACGTCATCACGCGAGTTCACCGGCGAAGGCCACCAGCAAAGGTCAACTAACAATAATAATATAAATATTTGAAGGATAGTGTGCTTATTTGCGCATAATGACTACTGGCTGGGTAGATTACTTGGTAAAACTTGTAGTCAGTTACCGATTCTAGGATGAAAACCGTAGTTATCCCTCACAATCTTCAACTGAAAACTCATCTTGTATTCTGTAAGAATCTAACTGCCTCCAATAATAATAATAATAATTATAATAATAATAATAAAAAGATTAAAAAGTTATTTAAGACAAACTTTTAAGGTTGGCTTGAAATTTTGGAGTAGTTGTAAAAGCCTGAAAAGTTTTAAACCAAAGTAAAGTTTTAAATTTAGGTGGATGGGTTAGGGTTAGGGTTAGGGTTGATAGATGTTGCTAGCATGTTTCTATATTAGAATCATACTATTAGCATTATGTTAAGATGTTGCTAACATGCTTCTGACATGATTAGAATTTTTGATGAAACATGATTAGCATGTTTCTGGCATGATCATCTGCAGAGAACATGTTTTCAGCACTATTAGCATGTTGCTAGCATGATTTGCATGTCGTTAACATGATGCTAGCATCTATCTAGAACAATAAGCATTTTGTTCGCTTGTTTCTAGCATGATTTGAATGTTGTTAGCATGTTTGATCATGATGTTAGCATTTTGCTATCATGTATCTAGCATAATTAACATGTTAGGATATTTCTTGCATGATTCGCATGTTGTTATGATTAGGGTTAGGTTTTTTTTTGTCTCATATTTTGTCTTTAATTGACTGATGAAATGAGTTTAAATGTTTGACAGAACCTCATGTCTATTTGGCTAATGCTTTCTAAAACTAGATGCCACATGAAAAACTGTAAATCATTTTCTAACATTTTTATCAGTTTATTTAAATATTCTTTTTGTTTAGAAACAAGTGCATTTTATAAATGATCTTTAACCCAGGGTTATTATAGGTATATATCTACATCTAAAGCCATAAAAAACACACATTATTGTTTCTTAAAATAAATGCGTAAAATACCAAAAAATAAATAAATTCAGCTACTTCCCAAGGCAATATTTATATATTTTTTATCTTGATGTACTAAAATAACAAAAACTGGAGAAAAAAAAAAAAAAAAAAAAAAAACACAATTACTAATAAAAGCAGGAAATATAAATAAAAGCAAACAAGATATGAATATAAAGACTTACTCTAAATATTAACAAAACTCTTGAAGAGATTGGTTTGACTTCTGTCAGTTCTTAAAAAAATAACTTTTTTTGTGCTAAAATAAAGTAAAACAAATATGAAAATATTTATAATAAAAAAATGACAAAACAACACAATTACTAAAACTTTTAACAAAAAAGCTGGAGAAAAAAACTAGCATGAAAGCAGAAAATCTAAAAAGAAAATCTGATATTTACCATAATCTCACTGATGCTAAATTTAACTGGTGTCAGTTTTCTAAAAATAACGTTTTTCTTCCCATTTTCATTAAACAGCTCAGCTGAAACCAAATGTGTCAGACAGCAAATCATATTCTTTTTGCAAAGCTAATGTTTTGCTTAGTCAGAAGGTTTATTTCTGCTTGCATTGTGTATTTCTGACGGCTGTGTTCTGTGCTGTAGCTGGTGTGTGTGAGTGTGTGTGCTGCGTGATGCAGCCGGGGCAGATGCTGGAGGCTCCAGGGTTCAGACAGAGACTGCTGGAGGCGTTGAGACGGGGCAGACGACAGCAGTACTGCCTCCCGCACACACATGTCTCACCCTCCCCACACACGCATGTCCCTCGGGGCCACTGCCTCCTGCACACGCGTGTCCCACCCTCCCCACACACATCCTTCTGCAGAGGAGAGGACGACAGCGAGCTGCTCTCTTTCGTCACCGCCTCCTCCTTCGCTCTGCTCTCCTCCTCCTCCTCATCATCCTCCGAGAGCGAGAGCACGTCGAGTGTCCGCTCGCGCAGACGCAAACGCAGACCGTGGAGCCGTCATGGCGTGAGAGAGCCACTCATCATGGGAAATCAGGACGGGAAGCTGAAGCGCTCGGAAGCGGGAGGCGCGGCGGATGAGAGCGCAGCTCACGACGGCACAAAGAAAGGATTCCACGGCAAGAAATCACACGGGAAGGGAGGGGAGGGAGGGAAGAAGAAAAACAAATCCGACAGATCCTCGGTGTTTCCTCACATACGGAAGCGCAAGAACCAGAGCAAGGCGAAGGGCTTCCTGAGCGGATCCAAAGAGGATGCGCTGGACGAGCTGGATAATAAGACGCCCGATCTCTCTGGAGATGAGCTCGGACATTCGGAGAGCAGACAGAACACGCTGGACAGCCAGGAGGAGGAGAAGAAGGTGGCGAGCTCCGGATCCGACACGGACATGTACAGCTTCCACTCGGCCGCCGAGCAGGAGGATTTGCTGGCAGACATCCAGCAGGCCATCCGTCTGAAGCAGGGCGTGATGCTCACGGCCCCCGTCGAGGTTCCCTGGGACTGTAAACAAACCCAAAACACCCCCACCCCCGACTCAGAGCCCTTCACCGTGCTCGAAGCCTTTCCTAAACCAGAAAACGGGCTTGTTAGTGCACCGCGCCTCCCTGAGGAGGACGAGCCGGCTGTGAATGGGCTCCCAGAAGAGGCCCTTTGTGCTCCGGTCACAAAAGAGCCCGAGGCCCCTCCTCCTCCTCCTCCTCCTCCAGTGGTTGCTGTGACGACCAGCACCACCAGCTTCCCTGACCTCACCGCTTCATTCGAGAGCGCCGTGGAGGCCGTGGAAGAAGATGCTGATGTTCCCAGCACAGATACGGTGTCTGAGGCCGACGGGCTCGGGTCCACGGGCTCTCTGGAGTGTGTCACCGTCATCGAGCCGCCCGAAGAGCCTGTCGCACTCCTCCAGAGGCGCAAGAGCAGCGTGTCGATCCTGCAGGAGAGTCCTCTGGCCACACGGCGGATGAAGACTGCGGTCAAGCCGTACCCGGCCATCAACACGTCCTACATCAAAACCACCACGAGGCAGCTGAGCTCGCCCTCCTGCTCGCCCGGGCCCTCGCCGGCCCTCAGCCCGCTCTTCACCCGCCGGGGCCCGGACCGGCCCGAGAGGAGACGGGTCAAGCGTCAGCGCTCCTACAGCATCACCGGACCCATCAGCCGCTCCGCAGACTGGACCGAGGAGCTCCGACCGCTCCCGCCGAAAGCGGCCGGGTCAGATGACTTCCTGGAGTACGGCGGCTCGGAGGGGACACTCAG
Organism: Carassius auratus; assembly: GCF_003368295.1. NCBI lineage: Eukaryota > Metazoa > Chordata > Actinopteri > Cypriniformes > Cyprinidae > Carassius > Carassius auratus. Next base: position 2,233,212 of record NC_039279.1, on the reverse strand, counting down.
GACGGGCACACAGCGGGGCTCTGTGACTCACGAGGTCTTCACAGGTGAGAGCTGCACTCCTTCTAAACTAATGTGAACGTCCTTATACACCCAACTTTCATGATGGAGCCTTCATACTTCTAAAAAGCTACTGATGTGTTATAGGCGCTGAAGTTGCATCTCTAAATTCTTCCTATTTCATGCATCATTGTTAAAAATTGTGTTTTTTGCTGGTATATTAAACACAAAGTAACAAAAAGCAATGCAAACTAATTATAGTTAACTAAACTAAAACTAGTACCACAAAATTTTTTTTTACTTGAAATAAAATATACTTGAGTAATATATATATATATACTGTATATTAGTGCTCGCAAACAATTAATCGCATCCATAAAAAGTTTTTGTTTACATAGTGTCTGTGTGTACTGTATATTTGTGTAAATATTAAAAAACACTCATTTAGTACATATTTGAAAATATTTACATGTTTATATTTATATAATTAATACATATTATAAATACACTTACAATGCAAATATAATTTTTTCTTAAATATATACATGCATTTGTGTGTATTTATATAGAGAGTACACACTTATATTATGTAAACAAATTTGTATTTTTGATGCGATTTAATCGTTGGACAGCACTAATATTTAATTTGATTTCAGTTATTTACCAAGGCAACGTTCCTTGATGTACTGAAATAAACTAAAACAGAAGTAAAATTGTGTAGTCATATATAAAATCACTAAAGCACACAACATAATCACTAAGACTTTACCAAAATTAAAATAAAACAGAAAAAAAAGATTCAGAATTTCAGTGATATTAAATTAAGTTGGCATTAACTATTAATTTTAATAATGTGCTAGTACGTGCCAGTTAATATTTGGGTTAATAAATGATTTAGTTGTTAGCTTGTTAACCAGCTAATGTTAAGAAATGGAACCTTACTGTAAAATGTTACTAAATTCTAGTTGATCACACTAATCTAGCTGACCGGTTCTGACCAGTCTCTAGTATACACTTTATAAAATGCTCTGTTTGCATGGAAGTCTGGATGACACAAGCACACTTGCACTGGACACAGTATCCCACAATGCAATGTGCTCGATCTTCCATTTCAAGTGTCATTTAATCAAACAAAATCAGTCAATTAATTCACAAGTTCTAAAGTAACCATATTTTTATGCTACTGACTGAATTAAACGTGATAAGCTCAAGTGACAACAATGTAGCACCAGACTGTTTGAAATGTAACACTCTTGTCTTCTGTAAGTGGTTGGCAGTGTATAAACAGTGCAGTCTGCAGTGAGTCTCTGTCCTGTAGAGAGGCATTATGGGATGGCTGGAGATGTTGTCATGTGTATGAGCAGTAAACAGAAACATGTTGAGTTTGATCCGAGTCCAACACTTAGACCAAAATCAGCAGAGAGCTGAGCAGCATCAGTGTGTGAGAGATGCAGATGAAGCGGCGCGTCAGTGAATAAGAGGATGCTCTCTGTCTGTTGTTCTGCTCCTCAGTATATTCTCTCTCTCTCTCTCTCTCTCTCTCTCTCTCTCTCTCTCTCTCTCTCTCTGTTGTTCTGCTCCTCAGTATATTCTCTCTCTCTCTCTCTCTCTATCTCTCTCTTGTTCTGCTCCTCAGTATATTCTCTCTCTCCCTCTCTCTCTCTCTCTCTCTCTCTCTCTGTCAGTCTGTGTTGTGCTGGCAGAGCTCTTTGTGTTAGAGACTGATGAACCGCTCTGGATCTGAATGAATCCGTCTGAATTCTGATTCCCAGATCCTGAAGAACTCCACTAATAACATGACTTCGCTGGTTCAGCAGGAGCTGCATTTACATGCAATTAAAGAATCTGTTAATCAGACTGAAAAGCCTTCGTGTGATCACTGCAGTCGATCCGATTGAGCCCACTTCAATATCGCTTGAGAAATAATCCATCAAGAAGAAAAAACAGAACGTAAACACTGCATTCTGACGGTTTTCTTAACAGGACTGGATTAAAAGATGTTCAGTGATGCATGTGTTTACATATGTGTTATGTCTTACACTTGTTTATTTACATCTCATTCCTTATGAACTGGTCAGGAGACTAAATATTTGTTTAAAAAGCTCTTTTGACCTCTAAGTCAGCTTTATCTTTTAAATATGCCATGTAAGCAAAACTGGCACTTCTATTATATTATATAATATCTGCCAAATACATATAAAAGCTAATTGTGCTTTTTTCTGACTTTCTTCCCCAGAATTGAGATATTTAGTTTATACCTCTCAATACTTTTTATGTTTATATTTCTGCAATGTATTGTTTATCTCACAGGTTGACCGTCTTCTGCTCAGAACTGAGATATTAACTCTGTGTTGAAGTGTAGTTTCAGCTCTGATTCAGCAGTGTGTTGGTTCAGTGATGGTTAACGTTCTCTGCGCAGGATCTCTGAATGTGTTCTGTTCTCTAGAGCAGATGGTGTGGTGTGATCCGGTCCATTAGTGACGTCACATGCTCGCTCTCAGCCAATCAGAGCGAGGGCAGGTTGCTGGAGCTCGAGCACACGTTTCTCTATTGACTTCTGAGCTCCTGCTGCGCTGCGGATCGATGGGAAACGGATACTGTTGCATAGCTTTCATGGCTGAGGTTGCCAGATTTCAAGAGTTTTAAATCAGAGCCTTTTTTTTTTTCATTAGTTTCTCTATCACACAAACTGCCTTTCTGATTGATTGATCTATTGATTGATTCAAAAGAATCATTCAGTTCAGTCTGTGAGCTCAAATAAAGCATTTCTTCTTTTGCTGTAGAGCCTCATGAATAATTTATTCCCAGTGTTTTTAAGAAATGGATGGTGTTGTGCATGAGAAGCGTCTGATTCGACACACTCTCATGGTGTGTTGTTCTCCTCATCTGGTCCGTGGGGTTAAACACACCGTGTCAGATCTCTGTGAGCATCTGTCCGTCGCTGTGCTCCTCCCTCCGTGAGTCACTGTCTGATTCCTGTCCTGCGTCTCTGCATTGTCTTTCAGATGCATTTTCTTGTGCTAAATTTATCTGACTTCCAAGATCTGCCTAATAAAGCCAGTGCGACTCTATTAAAACCAACATTTAATAACGTTCATCTATACAAATGTGTTGAGTTTAATGGGCAGAACTCCATTTCCCATGATGCACCTCAGCTTGTTTCTCATTGGCTGTCTGACAGCATGTTTAACCGTGGACCCCTCTGTGGTCTTATTGAAATGCTAATGAAGTGAATGAGCTGTTGATGACCAGGCTTGTAAACTCAGGACGCTGTGTGTGTGTGTGTGTGTGTGTGTGAATGACTGCAGGAACTGATGATATCACGGCGAGCTGAAGGTTCAGGCAGGATATTATGCAAATATTGCTATGACAGGAGTGTGCTGTGATCATGTGACTAATGATTTATATTTTCACTGTGGAGACGGTGAGGAGATGAAGCTCCAGCTCAAGCACTGCAGCAGTGACTCATTCACAATCTCACTCACACACACACACACACACACACACTCGTTAACGGTTTCTAATTAAAATCGCCAGCTGTTTCCAAACCAAACATGTTGCTCAGGTTTTGAAACGCAGCCATTAGATTCACATGCTGTTTGGAGTGAAATGCTAGTGTAACGTGTAAAATGAACATTTGAATATGCAAAATGTTGGCTCTACATTTCACCACATACTGGAAAAATGTACAGCCTGAATGCACTGTAATCCGCTTTGGATAAAAGCATCTGCTATATGCATAAATGTGAATGTTGAGTACTGTATGCATTATATGCTAGCATCGTTTCCCGTCAGTGTTTGCATCAGTGTCTGAGTCTGCTGGATGTGTGTGTGTGTGTGTGTGTGTGTGTGTGCAGGCCGGACGCTGTTGGAGCGCTTCTTCCAGCAGCAGGACTCTGGAGAGCCGGAGGAGGCGGAGAAGCTGTGCTCCAGGATCCTGGCCATGGGTCTCCTGCTGCCCTTCAGCGACTGCTTCAGAGACCCCTACAGCAGCAGACCACAGATCGCTCCCAAGTTTGACGTGAGTCCCGTTAGTCTTCACTCTCACCGTTCGGGTTTGAGCATCTGCTTCTGTGGAGTCTTGTTTTCTGTCTGTGAACACACTATTGTGAATGAACACAATACTTGAGGTCGTCTTGTGCTTGCTCTTACTGGCTGAGGCTGGGATCATGTGATCTGCTGCTCATTTGTGATTGGCTCTTACTGTGCCAGAAATAGCTCTGCATCATCCTTTGGTTCCTCAGGAGCAAACAGCATTGCTTTCAGAGATTGTTCTGAATATGCTGGCTGAGATTCGTGAGCTTGAGGTCACAGGTCATCAAATGACTGATGAACCGTGGCATGATTATGAGATTTACAGAAGTAGTCCTACTAGATGAAGTAGTCCTAAAATTTAGATTTGAATTGCATATAAAATTGCGATGCATTTGGGTTAAAATCATTTTGGTTTTAACTGTGCTAATTAAAAAAACTTAAAAGCTTTTTTGTCAGTCATACGTAATTGAAACGGATCAGATATCTATATTGGAAATGATGATGATTGTGTTTTAAATGCACAATAATCAGGTTTATCAGCAATAAATGCAAATGGTTGGATTTACAAATGTAATAGTTGCTTGTCGCACAGCTAACTGTATAATATTGCTAATTTAACTTAACATAACTGTATGCACAGTGAACATGATTTTACGCTTTATTAATAAATGCATTGTATAAATAAAATCAAACGGGTGCGAATGGTTAATAAACTCATGTTTTTGAGTACAGAAAGCTGAACGGTTTTATTCATGCATGCGTGCAAAATGTGCTTTAGTAAGTTAGTTTATTAGTTCATAAAAAAATTGCTTAATCCAAATAATTGGAAGTTTTACTGTTCACGTAAGTTTACATTTTAGGCCTAAATGTGTCTTTGCAGCACAGAAGCGGTCATTGGTATCACAGACGTATATTTGTAGCAATAGACAACGATACATTGTACTTTTTTCTTTTATAGTTTTTTCTTAAATAGTTGTATCTCAGACAGATATTGTCCTCCTCACACACCACACATCACTGGAGAGATGGTTTATGCAGCTTCGGATGATGTATGAATCTAAAGACACAGATGTGTAAAGAGCAGTAATGTTTGGAGTCATGTACAGATCAGATGTGTCTTATTATTCCCGGATGATTCAACATTGAATCAAATCAAAATTGGAATCTGATCGAACGCTTGTGAATCAATAACGGTTACAGTGATGGGTGATTGTTTATTTTAGGGTGTGTGTTTGCTGCAGTGTGTGTGTGAGACCAAAGTGTGTGTTCAGCGTTTTCATCACTTATTTACAGTCGTGGCTCTGTAAATCTGGGCTCTCTGATTGGCTCGTCCGCCGCTGACCGGTTTAAAGCGTCATCAGTCTCTCTCTCTCTCTCTCTCTCTCTCTCTCTCTCTCTCTCTCTCTCTCTCTCTCTCTCTCTCTCTCTCTCTCTCTCTCTCTCTCTCTCTCTCTGTGTGCTGCTGGGGCGAGCGAGAGGTTGTTGCGTCAGAAAGCAACCTGATCTCACTGCAGCATCAGCAGCTCCAGAGAGAACATGGACGTCTCGACACACCGCTGCAGCTGCGTGTGTCTGCTGCGTCACGGATGTGAGGATGCATGCGTGTGCGCTGCACGCGTGCCCGTTGCCATGGCGATAAGCGTGGGCTGAGAGGATGGAGACCGCGTGTGGCGGGTCGTCCTCTGATGGGACGGTGAAGCTCTGGGAGGTTCTGGAGTTCATCAGTAGATGTGGAGAGGACAGAGGAACACAGCTGGACTCATTAGAGCTCGAGCAGGTCTGAGCTCATACAGACTCAGATGCTGACGATTAACATCTAATGATTCCTGAATATTGAGCTTCCTCCCTCGTGACCCTGTGTCCGCTCGCAGGGAAGCGTTCTCCTGTGGTGTGTGTGTGTGTTTGATGAGGTTGTGTGTGTGTGTTCTCCTGTGTCTGCAGCACGATCAGCTGTACACCTGGGCAGCCGTCAGTCAGCCTCCTCCGTCTCTGGAGCGTCTGGAGGGACGTCTGCCAGAACACCTGAAGAACCTGTGGCCCCTGACCAGACCAGGAGCCGAGGACGGGCCCCGACCCAAATACACCGAGGATGGTATGAGAACACACACACACACACACACCACATTATTCAGCTGTGTCCCGTTTATCATATGCAGCCCTGTTACTCCATGTTTTTTCCTCTATTAAAGTTGTGACATCCAGGAACAGGGACACAATTTTTTTTTTTTTTTTTTTTTTTTTTTTTTAAGTAAATTGTAATTTAGTTTTAGTCTGCTATAATATTGTGTTTTTATTTATTCATTTTTTATTTTGGGCATATTGTAATTAATGATCGGCTGATCTTGATTGGTGCATCTCTGATTATAACAGACAACTGAAGGAAAATCCCAAATTCAGTATCTCAGAATATTAGAATATAACTTAAGACCAATACAAAGAAACGATATTTAGAAATCTTGGCCAACTGAAAGCTATGAAGATGAAAAGTATGAGCATGTACAGCACTCAATACTCAGTTGTGTCTCTTGTGTCTGAATGACTGCAGCAATGCGGCGTGGCATGGAGTGGATCAGTCTGTGGCACTGCTCAGGTGTTATGAGAGACCAGGTGTCTCTGATAGTGGCCTTCAGCTCTTCTGCATTCTTGGGTCTGTTATATCACATCCTCCTCTTCACAATAACACACAGATTCTCTCTGGGGTTAAGGTCAGGTGAGTTTGCTGGCCAATTAAGAACAGGGACACCATGGTCCTTAAACCAGGTACTGGAAGCTTTACCACTGTGTGCAGGTGCAGAGTCCTGTTGGAAAATGAAATCTGCATCTCCATAAAGTTGGTCCGCAGCAGGAAGTGCTCTAAAACTTCCTGGTATACGGCTGTGTTGACCTTTGACCTCAGAAAACACAGTGGACCAACACCAGCAGATGACATTGACCCCAAACCATCACTGACTGTGGAAACTTTACACTGGACTCAAGCAACGAGGATCGTGTGTCTCTCCTCTCTTCCTCCAGACTCTGGGACCCTGATTTCCAAAGGAAATGCAATATTTACTTTCATCAGAGAACATAACTGTGGAGCACTCAGCAGCAGTCCAGTCCTTTCTGAAGCGAGACGCTTCTGACGCTGTCTCTTGTTCAAGAGTGTCTTGACACAAGGAATGTGAAGCTGAAACACGTGTCTTGCATACGTCTGTGTGTAGTGGTTCTTGAAGCACTGGCTCCAGCTGCAGTCCACTCTTTGTGAATCTCCCCCACATTTCTGAATGGGTTTAGTTTCACAATCCTCTCCAGGGTGCGGTTATCACTATTGCTTGTACACTTTTTCTACCACATCTTTTCCTTCCCTTCTCCTCTCTATTAATGTGCTTGGACACAGAGCTCTGTGAACAGCCAGCCTCTTTTGCAATGACCTTTTGTGTCTTGCCCTCCTTGTGCAAGGTGTCAGTGGTCGTCTTTTGGACAACTGTCAGGTCAGCAGTCTTCCCCATGATTGTGTAGCCTACAGAACTAGACTGAGAGAACATTTAAAGACTTTGCAGGTGTTTGGAGGTATTTAGCTGATTAGACTGTGACACCAGGTGTCTTCAATATTGAACCTTTTCACAATATTCTAATTTTCTGAGATACTGAATTTAGGATTTTCCTTAGTTTTCAGTTATAATCATCACAATTAAAATAAATAAACATTTGAAATATATCAGTCTGTGTGTAATGAAGGAATATATATGTATTTTTAGTGGTTGCTAGAGTTCGAGGGTCAAATAAAGATGGAAGAGATGTGTTTTAAGCAGATTCTTGAAGATGGCTAAGGACTCAGCTGCTCGGATTGTTATATTTTTTTATGTCTCTTCTATAATTTAGTACTAAACCAAAAATCTGAATTGTTACCTTGTTACCTTAATAATAATAATAAATTCATAATTATTTTTATTTTTATTTTTTTGTGATTTAAAAGTGCTTAATCATGCACATCACAGCTTAAAACAAAAAACCAAACCTCATTTAAAATGGAAAATAAAATGTCTGGGCCTGGTATAATATTGAGTCTAGTCTCGGAAGGTGGATTTTCTTCAGGATTTCAGGTCTTAGTTTGTGTTCGTTCTCAGATTCATGCAGTTATTATAGACCTGAGCTTCAGTACGGAGATCAGTTCCCTCTCCCATTCAGATGATATTAATCAAGCTCCGTCTATTAGATCCACTGAGAGCCTGTGCTGCGGTGTCATTTAATTCTAGAGGGTTCTGAATGTCTAAACTTTGGGTTATTTTTGTTTGCAGCGGTTGAGGAGCAGGAGGGTGAGTAACTCGGTCACGCTCGTGTCATCTGTGCCTTCCACCCATTTCACTGTCACCGGCTGAAATATTACAACAACTCATTTTAGACTTTATCCCCTGCATGCTGATGTTTATCTAATGTAGCCTCATCATTCACTCATCTTCATCACTCACCTGATCATACAGGACAGAGATCCTAGATGAAGTTAGTCCAGAAGTTGGCTTGAGAAAGCCAGCACAGAAAGCTTACAACAGTTTACAACAGTTTTATAAGTTTGACAGTTTTCAGTTTGAAATAGATTCGATTTAAAGATTAAAATCTGAATGTTTTGAAAACAAATAGTCTATTAAAAAACGATTAGAAATTATAGATAGGTTGTTGTTAATGTGTTACTATGCAGTTGCTAGGATACTCAGGGTGGTTGCTAGGTTGGTCTGGATGGTTGATGGATAGATGTGTATTAATTGTGTCTAAATGGATTAAAATATTAAATAGAGAGGAAGCTTCATTTAGTCTCAAGGCATTCTGGGAGTTAAAGTTTGAATAGTCTTGGCTCATCTGAACATTGCGTCAATGTAAGTCTATGGGATTTCTATGATTTTTAATCTTCAGTTTTATGAAAACTATAAATTGGATCATTCTGAAATGATAAGAGTACCTAGCTTCAGATCAGTCTGGAGTTCTGTCCGGAGTTTGGTGGTTCTAGAGTTTAAACTGAATGAGGAGTTCGAGTCGGTGCATTTAGAAAAGTTGTTTCTGTAGCATTTCAGAAAGTTTGCTTCCTCAACTCAGCGTAATAACTTTCTGCATATTGAAGATCAGTGTCATGAGTGTTTTTCTGCCCATCATCCCTTGTGCCATGTCTTGTGTGAGTTCACAGAGATTCTTAGTCAAACATCTGACACACAATAAAAAAAAAATATATATTTATATAATTTATTTTTTGTGTTATGTATATATTTATGTACTTTATATTTTGTATTTTTATATATAAAATGTAATAAATCTTTATTCAAATCCAACTATAAACGGTTTCTAAATCTGGGTTAATGCCAGCATCGCTTCATGCTTCAGTAGTGCTCATGAAGTTCATTCTGTGACTGGATGTGATCACAATCACACTTGCAGAATGAAACCGATTGTTTTGAAGCTTCATTCATAATCACAGACTCATATTTCCAGTCGGTTTTAAAGTGTTTAGCACTGTTTGTGTGTGTTTCAGAGCATCAGGCCATCGTCTCGGACCTTAAGAAACAACAGGAGGAAGAAATCCGGCACATTCAGGTGCGCCCTTGTTTTTGTTTTATTTTTTTTCTCTTTAAATCACATCTGTATCATAGTATTATATTATATATGTCCAGAAAGCGTGGTAATACCATGGAACTTTTTACTATTTTGGTTGAAGCAGCATCGTCACATGTCCTCGTGATAAATCTGAGTGAAATGTCTTTAAATGCAGCAAGTGTCTGTCTGGAGCAGATGGATGGATGGGATGCGTGAGAAGCTCCAGGTTATTGGGCTGATTGTGGTGTTTGTTTCGGTGCCCTGCTGCTGGACTAATGTTTAATCGTTACCAAAGTTTGTTTAATTTCAGAAACAGAAAATAAACATCTGTCATGAGCTCAGGAGAAGTGTGCTTCAGTGTGCACTACCAGCAGAGGGCAGTATCAGAGCATACTTCAGTCCCTCAGACTCACTACAGACAGCTAGTGGACCTTCTGTTCTAACAATGCTTTTACACTATTTCACATTATAAACATGCACACAAGTGTTAATTATAATACATTCACACATAATTAAATGCTTTGTTTAAATTAACTTTTTTATTAATATTTATTTCAAAATTTTATATATATATATATATATTTGCACACAAACACACAATTATTAATTTGTATATTAATTGAAACAGTTGTACACACATTTATTATAATATAAATACTAATATTACACATTTAATTACCTATGATTATATCATTTTGTTTTCATTTAAGCTTTTATGAAATGAAATTCAAACATGTATTATACAATTATTTCATTGTATGCACACAATGACTAATTTGCATTAATGTTAATTTAATTAATAATGTGAATATCTTATCAAATTATTACTATATTTGTGAATTTTTACACATTTTGCAATTAATAGAGTATAAACAATCATGCAAATTATTTTCATAAATGTTGTAAAATTTTGTAAATGTTTTATTTTTATTTGAATAGTTCAAAAAAATGTAAGTATCTTATTTTTATTATTAAATCCATATATATATATATATATATATATATATATATATATATATATATATATATATATATATATATATATATATATATATAAATAAATAAATAAATAAATAAATAAATAAATTTTTAGCCTGGCATCGTGTATACTGATTCAAAACGTCTGTCAGAGCCACTGAGAGACAAGCCGTGTTTCTCATTAAACATCAGTGCTGTTCTCTATTAGGTCCTGTGATTGCGGGCATCTGTTGTCATGTTTTGAGTCAATCTATTCCGTCCATTGTTTCTTCCCACAGGAAACTCATTTAATTGTGTGAATCCAGTGGAAGAGAAACCCAGGTTTCTGTCGGTTTCTGTCTGCGGTGTTCATCTGCTTTTCGTCACGCCTGTCTCTGTCTCTGCAGGAGGAGTCGGTGATAAAGACGGTGCATCTGAAGCAGGAGCACGTCTGCGTGATCGAGCAGCTGGAGCAGACCATCGAAGACCTGCGCTGTAAGATCGCGGAGCTGGAGAAACAGCAGCCTCTGCTGGAGCAGGAGGTGCAGACACAAGACCAGGAGTGTGGAGGAGAGGAGCGTCTCCTCCCAGACGTCTGCCATGTGGACCTGCAGACAGAAATCACTGCGCTGCTGCCGCTGGAGGCCAAATCAGTGCAGACGTCTCCTATGGACGAGAGCTTTAGGTTTAAAGTGCCTCCTGTGGAGGTGCAGGGGCCTGGGAGGAGTGACTCCTCACTGCCATCAGAAACTGAGACTGTTTCTCAAGCGTTTGTGTGCATGTGTCAGCAGCAGCCGGCTTCAGTGCCTCCTCCTCCATCCGGGATGTGTGCACCTCCTCCTCCACCTCCGCTTCCAGGAATGAGCGCTCTTCCTGCACCTCCTCCTCTCCCAGGCAGTTCATTTGCTCCTCCTCCGCCACCGCCTCCTCTCCCGGGAATGGGTGCACCTCCTCCGCCGCCTCCTTTCCCGGGAATGGCTGCACCTCCTCCGCCGCCTCCTCTCCCGGGAATGGGTGCACCTCCTCCGCCTCCTCCTCTCCCGGGAATGGGTGCACCTCCTCCTCCACCTCCTCTCCCGGGAATGGGTGCACCTCCTCCTCCACCTCCTCTCCCGGGAATGGGTGCACCTCCTCCGCCTCCTCCTCTCCCGGGAATGGGTGCACCTCCACCTCCTCCTCTCCCGGGAATGGGTGCACCTCCTCTTCCAGGTGTATTTGCACCTCCTCCTCCTCCAGGTCCTCCCCTGACCTTCGGTCTGGGTTCTCTGCCTCCTCCGCTCCCGATGGGTCTGTACGCGTTAGGAGCACCGCAGGAGAAACCTCCTCGTAAAAGCCTGGTGGAGCCGCCGAGACCCATGAAACCGCTGTACTGGACTCGTATTCAGCTGCACACCAAAAAGTACTGCACTGCTTCACTCTTTTACAGCATTTCTTTATTTTGCACTGATTTACACAAATTGCCAAGCTAATGGCCAAAGTACCAGGCACTGTAGTTTTTAGGGGTGTTTGATGAGGCATCACTGTTGCTCACTAGTGCTCATAGTTAGTGATTTGAGTGATAAGGCTTTCACAATTTTCAGTCGCTGAATCAAAAATAATCTACATACCAGAAAATCACTCATGCCAGACAGGAAGAAAGCCCCTAAAACACCCTAGCAACCAGGATGCCATGCCCTAGCAACACCTTGATAAAAACCAGTGACTCACACAATCGATGTAAATAAGTGTAAGTGATGAACTGATGCAAATGTTTAATCTTTAACACGTTGAATGTGCATTAGATTTCAGACAATAATCAGAACTATTTTTTATTTGATTTTTCTTAAAATATATTTGGCGTTAAGGGGAGAAATTTTTTATTTGTCATTAACTGCATCAGTGCAAAAGATTTTAATAACAGTCCTGACATTAATAAGAATATTACTGCATTTGTTAATTGTTTTCACCTGCACATCGGGTGTGTGATTCACCAGATTCACTTTTAATGTTGGACAGGAAAAAAACACCCTAGCAACCAGGATGCTGTGTCCTAGCAACATCGTTAACCGCCCAAATCATGAAGTCTTTCACAGTGAACGTTGATTAGAGTGTAAATAATTTTATTCTGTGAGCAGAAAGAGTGTGTTGTGATAAGAGAGACATTAAACGAACAGAGCGATGGAGGAATTAATCAATTACCCAGTTTACAGAACGACACCACTGACCAATCACAATCAAGTGTTCCAGAGAGATGCGGCATCTAATCAGATGAGCTAAATTAAAAGCAGTTAATGTTAGAATTGTCTCATTTGCTTTGATTCAAATTCCTCTTCAGATATTTAATATGTTGGTAAAGCAGGTGTTTCCTCCGCAGGGATTCTCATTCTGTCGTGTGGGAGAAGATCGAGGAGCCATCCGTGGATTTTGATGAGTTTGTCGAACTCTTCTCCAAGACCGCAGTGAAAGAGAAGAAGAAGCCTCTCTCAGACACCATCAGCAGGTCAAAGACCAAGCAGGTGAGCGGTTATGTCTGCAAAAGCCCCTTAGCTGTTATAAATTCACTGTAAACCACGGCTTCTTGGGGCATGGTGCTTAATTCCCCCGGGTCAGAATGTTTTATGCTCTCCTGCGAACAGACCGGAGGTTAACCGCTCTAATGCTCATCCAGCTCCGCATTTGCATATTTACGACTGCTCTATTAACATAACACAGGTTTTTTAGTCCCCTGTGTGTCTCGTCTGTCTGAGCGTCAGCGGATGTGGCAGCGGTGCATTCTGGGACGGATCGTGCTCTGAGGTGCTGCTTTGTTAGAAGGTCGTCTGATTGTTGACGTAGTCATGTTTTATACGGCTGTGTCTCATTTGTTGAAGCAGCCGCACAGACTTGTTTAAACAGCCCCACGAGTTTATTAAGAAAGGGAGATGCCGGGTTCCTCTGATCCTGAAGGAATGAGGCTGTTTGAGCTGGTTGGTGTTTGAGATGGTAATTCTGGAGAGCCGTGTCCTTCAGTGATGCTCTCGTCA
>NC_039279.1:2212162-2214662 GCF_003368295.1 Carassius auratus | reverse complement strand
TAAATGTTTTTTTTATATATGAAATGCTACTCTAAATATTAAACTACCACAGCCAATAGGTGGCAGCAAATCGTGGCCTAACAAGTGAATCATTGAATCATTCATTCAAACGATTCGTTCAGATAAATGATTCGTTCAGAAACTAAGCTGACTGCCTTCATAAGTGAGTCACTGAATCATTCACTCCCTCGATTTAATTCAAAGCACTCTTTCTGTCAGTCTGATCTGTGTTCTGACCCGTGAGTCACTGTTTTATTCTGTATATATAGTCCAGAAGCCTCAGTGTGTTTCAGATGTGTGTTGTGGTTTCAGAGAGCCCAGCATGACGAGCTGGAGAAAATCGAGAAACACGTCAAATCCTCAAAAGACAAAGAAGGAAACAAACCTCTGGACAAACCTGAACAGTGAGGCTAAACACACACACACACACACACACACACACACACGATTGAATCGATTGATCTAAACATCCATATGTCACACCTGCTGTTCAACACTTCTAACAGATCTCTGATCCTCACAGGTTCCTCCATCAGCTCTCCCAGATTCCTAATTTCTCCGGACGAGTCTTCTGTATCCTCTTTCAGTCGACCTTCACTGAATGCATCTCGTCTGTTCAGCGCAAACTCCAGATCCTGCAGAGAGTCTGTAAGGTACTTCAGTATATGATTGCAGCGGCAGCAAACCAGTTCATTCTCTGTATCGATTCATTTGAATCAAATTGGTGAATCAAGCATCACTGGTGCGAATCAGTCAGATAACTCAGTTGCTCACTGAATCGAATCCAGTAATGACGGATAGCAGATGTCACACACACACATGTAGTCCGGGTTTCTGGTCTCCTCTCTCCAGGCTCTTCAGAGCGGTTCTGGAGTGCTGAAGGTTCTCGGATTAGTTCTGGCCTTCGGGAACTTCATGAACGGAGGGAATCGCACCAGAGGACAGGCGGATGGCTTCACGCTGGACATTCTGCCCAAACTCAAGGATGTCAAGAGCAGCGTAAGACACACACACACACACACACACACACAGAGTTTAGACGCGATCACACTTCTTGATTCATTGGGTGGGTTTTCTCCTGTGGTTTTCAGGACAACAGTAAGAGTCTGATGTCGTATATCGTCGCTTACTACCTGAGACACTTTGATGAGGTGAGATTAATTATGATGCTCTCATAGAACAGAAGAACATCTTCAGAAAGCCTTGAGTGTCGTCGTGTGTGTGTGTGTGTGTGTGTGTGTGTGTGTTTCAGGACGCCGGCAGGGAGACGTGTGTGTTTCCTCTCCCAGAACCTCACGATCTGTTTCAGGCTTCTCAGATGAAGTTTGAAGACCTGACTAAAGATCTGCTGCGACTCCGGAAAGATCTGAGAGGTGAGAAGACACAGAGATGAGATCTCCAGACATCAGCATGACTCGGTTTCACTTGTACATGTTTTGTGCTGAACGCCTCCAGAGTTCATGATCGATCGCTGATTTCTCTCTGATTTCATTTCTTCAGAGCTGACGATCAAATGCATGTAATAAACATCGATGTAAACCGTATCATCTCTATGAAGTTGGACACACATTGTATTGTACTGTGATTTGACTAGAGATTAGAGTATGACAGAATCATGTAATTACCCAGAACACCCTGCAAACACCAGTGTTAAAGGGAAATCAGACTGGTTTATTGCTGGATGAGTCTGGTGTTTTCTGCGTGGTGAACCCGGCCGGTCTGATGGCTTCTGCTCAGACGGTTTCCCCTGAACATAATTGGACTAATTGCTGCATGTTTCAGCAGAGAGTGAGAGAAGGAAGTGTGTTTTCCCCTCGCTCTCTTTAATCTCTGAGGTTCACAGGTGAACGTGTTTGATTCGTCTAATCCGGAGTGAATCCACACGTTCTGCTGAACCGCTTCAGGTTCACAGGTCTCACCCGTCCGAACGGTTTCATGATCAGATCCGCTCCAGACAGACCTCAGCTGGGTTTACACTGCTTACAGATAATGGTGTGTGGGGAACAGAATGCCTCAAAATAATTTATTTGATAAAACAAAAATACAGTAAAAACAGTAAAATAGTGAAATATTATTCTACTGTAAACCATCTGTTTTCTGTGTGGAATCTGTGTTAAAGTGTAATGTATTTCTGTGATGCTCCGCTGTATTTTCAGCATCATTCCTCCAGTCTTCAGTGTCACATGATCTTCAGAAATCAGAATAATATGATTTTTTTTTCATGATTGCCATTTTGAATGTAAATCTGAAGGGTCTTGTTCATGAAACGAGCAGAATCCGTTCATCAAGTCCTATGTTTGTGAGGAATGAGGCCCAGTGTGTGTCGGATTATTTTTGTGAATGTTGTATTTCCCAGCATGCACTGCGGAGGTGGAGAAGGTGTGCTCGGTCTCTTCTGAAGAGCATCTGCAGCCGTTTAAAGACAGGATGGAGGTGTTTGTGATTGAAGGTGAGTGAGTCTGATGATGCAGTGAACGTGGGAATGATGGGATTTTCCTTC
>NC_039279.1:2199662-2207162 GCF_003368295.1 Carassius auratus | reverse complement strand
TTTGTTTTTTGGGGGGGGGGTTTGTTTGATTTGTTTACATTTAAAAAAAAATTATCTTTGTGTTCTTTTTTTCTTTATATTTTTCGTTGCTCTTTTTTTTCTAATTTTTATTTCATTTTATTTTTTGTTTGATTTTTGTTTTTTCTCTTTGTGTTCGGTTTTCTTTATTTAATTTTTTTTGTTTAAATCTTTATTTTTCTTTTTTTTTTTTTTTTTTTAATGCACAACGCTACCAAAAGTTTTTTTTCTTTTAATTCCATTGTTTCCTTTTTTGTTTTTAATATATTTTCTTTATTGTTTTTGTTCTTTTTCTTTTTTACCTTTTTGTTTAATTTTCTCTCTTTTTTTTTTTATTTGTCTTTTTGTTTAATTTTTTTCATGCATGAGACACAAGTGTCCGTCTAGCTCATGTTTATACAGAAAAACAATGGAGGAGCAACTCAATGGAAGGGAAAAACTCAGTAGAAAAAGAAATACTGTTGACATTTTAAGTCTCTTTCTCAGTGCTGATTATAGGTGGTTTTATAGAGTCCAGTTAAAAACCCTGTTTGTAATAAAAGACATGATATTAGAGCATAAAGTCAGTCAGCATCTCAAACACCTCTGACGCTTTCACTAGAATGGAAAACTGTTCTGCTGACGGATCCAGCTCGTAAAAGAACATCAGTGTCTCGTCTGCAGCCTCCACTCATTTACCCCTCTCTCTCTCTCTTTCTTTGATACTGTGTTGTTCTCTCCATCACGAGCGGTTGAGTGTGAAGCAGATCGTGACCCGCGCCGCAGTAACACCATATTTGGGAGTGAAAGCAGCGCTCTGATCTGGATCCTCTTCCTCTTCCTCCTCGTCCCATCGGCTCTGGCTCAGACACACGGGATGTTTTTCCTCTCTGCTGTTTAAAGTTGCTGCTACTGATGTGTAGGAGGAACATCTCCCTGCCCATAATTCTACTTCCTGTAAACATGTCAGGCGCTCAGAAGGCCGGAGCAGCCAGATACATCACGACACGCGTCTGTTTGCTCTGCTCTTCTGTAGCAGTGGACGAGACGCCACGCTGGTGATTGAGTTACAGCTCTTGTATCCATCATGTTTTATGAGCTTTAGCTCTCAAGGTCATCGCTTCAGCTGCGTTTCGCCGCTTTTGTGTCATTTCTGATCTGACTTTGAATATGAAAAATATATATATATGAATGCGTCACATAATACTGTACATGTGCAAAGAGAAACAAGTCAAGCAGCTGGCTGGGGAACAGTGTAAGATATTATTTAATGCCATTTTTAATTCTCGTAATATTAAGAATTTTTCCTTGACAATTCTTTGCAAGTGCTTTTGTATCGTGTCTGATCATGGATTTAGCAGAAACAGATGACGTGGGTTTTCAGTGATATATAACAATTTTGGTTTAATGTTGCAATAATTTAATGCAATATTTACTTTATTCTCATCAGATTGATTATTTCTTATGATTATTATTTATTTTTTATAAAAAACATATTTTTGAAATCATTATTTTTTTAAATACTTTACAAATTATTTTTTTATTTTCAATAATACTATTTTATTCAAGTTTATTTAACAGTTTTTCAAATATTTTTTTATATTTTAAAAAATATTTTCAGGTTTTGTGAATTTTTTTTTTTTTAAACATTTATTTATATATACATTTTATTAAATTATATGCTTACATTTATTTTAAAATAACTTTAAAATGCAGTTCAGTTCAATTCGGTTTTGTTTGTAAAGCGTTTTTTATTATAAAAATCATTGCAAAGCATCTTTACAGAAAATTAAGTTTCTACAATATTTAGTAATAGCTTATCATCTGTGACTGTCAGTTTACAACTTGCAAATGGCAGAAATATACGTACAAATCATTTAAAGCCATTCAAACAGAGCTGGATAATGCATTGACTCCAGAATCACACAGGAGCGTCTGAGGATTCATCTCCACTCTAAACATGGCCAATTATGGTGTGTGTGTTTGATTCACTGGTTTAAGGTCACAGAGATGAAACTCCTGGCGTTCGTCCACACTCATGACCCGCACATCGTCACAGAGCGTGGCAGATCTTAATAACTTCCGAGCGCTCCGATTAAGCAGTGTAGAGATCTGTCAAGACTAGTTAAAGTTCACGAGGAAGAGCTGTCTCCCATCCGGTTAGATGGACCGCTGAAAATCATAATGTTAATCTTTATCTTCATGTCTTACAGTTGCATTAATCAGATCAGAGCTGGATGATAATGGTTATATTTTGCAGCATTACAGTCAATCAACCAGTTGAGATCTGCTGTATAGTATGTGTTTCTTTACACGTTTGTGCTGTATGTGTAGTATGTATGCATGAGCTACTCGGTCAAACCATTGACGCTGTGTGTGTGTGTGTGTGTGTCATTGAACCTGGGGGATTGTGGGTAGCTGGTACAGTTTGTGACAGTGACTTGGATTAGAGCAGTTTTGGGTTTGTGTATCTGAACCCTGCAGGTCACATTCACTTCTTCCCAATGCCAAAAGAACTCGCATCAGACAAACTCGAGAGACACGTCACATTTTAGCTTTTAATGCGTTGTTGTTTTTGATTTTATATATTTTGGAGGGAGGGGTGGGAGTTCTTTCAGTTTCTCGAACAAAGTAAAAATGAAATAATTTCAACTAGTTGCCACAGCAAAATTTTTGGTGTTCATAATACAGTCCAAGTTTTTATGATGTTATGTATATTGTCTGACTGATGTGTGGATCTGTTCCTCTTTTCTCTTCATGTTGTGTCTCTCAGGCTGAAGGCGGCGGAGGAGTGTTTTCGGCAGGTCAAAGAAAAAGCCACATACAGCGTCAAACCCAAACACGCGTCTGGAATTGTAAGTCTGTTTATCCACCGTGCACATGGCTTCAGTACAGCTTTACATAAATATCATACAGCAGATCATACACGTGTCAAATAATTGGTGTAACTATGGAAGCATGTTTCTGCCACTGAATAAAAATGTTTGACTTTTTATCACACAATTCTAAATTATTTTCTCGCAGTTATAAGCTTATCACAATTAACTTTATAATGCATCTGCGAGTTTATATCATGCAGTTGTGCATTTAAACTTTATACAATACTGGTTGTCAAAGCAGCTTTAAAGTGTTAAAACAGAAAAAGTTTCTCATAAATGCAAAACCATAGCAGAAAAGCAACGTTCCCAGTATTGAGCCTTGAGGCACTCCATACTTGTGACAGGAGAAATTGAGATCTGAATGAGTTGAAAACAGTGTGAGATTCTGCTGGACAGTTCAGCATGTGACTTAATGAGCGTCTTTATTTCTTCTCAGAAAGCAAAGCTGGGCATGAAGATCTGAGGCGGGTGTGGACTGACGGACGGACGCTCTCGTGCCGTTTCATCTGTAAATCGCTCTCGCAGCAGCTTCAGTGTTATCTGCCATCTGCCGTACCACACAGGAAGTGATCCGCCTTCTAAATGTGATGTCGCATTCTGTGTTCAGACGGATGAACATATCAGACGTTTGCTCCACCGTACATACTGGAAGACTGAAGCAATATCATCAAAAAAGGTTGTTTTATTTTTAACAGATCTGAAAAGGATAGAGAATCAGGATTTCCGATGCATTTTCATTGTAAGCACCGGAATCATATGACGCTTTTAAACCAACACTAGTTAGTGCAGTTTAGTCCTGTAGTCTTCAGCTGAGTGAACATGTTCAAAGCACACTCCAGTACGACAGGACCTGAAAGAGACACTCCAGTATGTACAGTATGAATCAGATCAGACAGCGGCGAATGATCAGGAATCTACTCAGTGTTTTTGTGAAATTATGCAAGATTGTTTTCTGGTTTTGCTGCATCCACACATTCACTCACTCACCCACTCACTTGATGTATTTAAGAGGATGTTTTTTAAATTAATATAAATAATATTAACATCTTTATGTAACATTAGTTTGTTTTTAGCATGTGCGTGTCGGAGGTGTGGATGGACGTCTGCGCTCCATGTGCAATAACTGTTTGTATCTGAACGTTTTGAGAAGAGTGTAATTTATGTAAAATAAAGGGATTAATAAATTCAGACATTTTAATTTATTTCACACGATTGGCGATTTACTTACAAATTTCCCAAGGGAATCCTGTTTTATCTTGTGGATCTTGAGTTATGCGTCTCAAACAAGCATTTTGGTTCATTTTGTTGGTTATTATTCAGACACTATTAAGAGTTCAGGACTTTTAGCTCAGTTTTTTACCATGTTAAAGAGAGATTCACACCAAAAACTTCAAAGAATAGGATTAACAAAAAGGCAAACAGATGTAGCATTGTCATGGTCTGTTCTTCTGCTTTAATTAACTTATCCCATAAATAATTCACTGGAATCCATAAGGATCACCCCAAATCCTCATCTACGCGTCTCGTTCCCGGTTTGTTTTTGATCTTTGTGGATCTTTTCTCCCTTTTTCCACTTCTGCTCCCAGTCTTTACTTAAGGTTTCAAAGCAGGGAAATAGTTTGTCAAAATGAGGGATAGTCCTTTGAAATGTCAATCACTCTTCCAGATAAGGAAAAAGGCTGATATTAGCGTCCACACCAAAGGACAGTAACATTGTTTATTTATAAGCACACACTTAAATTACTATTTGCAAAATCACTTTTAAAATCTATTGCTGTATTACCCAAGTCTGTTTCAGTGACAAAAAAAATCTCACAATTCTAAATTTATGTCCAAGTTTATATCTCAGAGTTATCTTAATTCTGAGAAAACTTCATTTGCACACAAGAAACTCAATTGCGAGACAACTTGTAATTCAGAGAAAAAGTCTGAATTGCGAGATATAAACTGAGAATTCTTAATATTACTTGCAATTCTGAATTTGCTTTGCTTAACTTTCTCTAAAAAATTTTTTTTACATCTTACAATTGTCTTTGATTCTGCAATTAAATAAAAAATCTAACTGCTTTTTTTTTTCAGAAAATTCTGAATTTTCTCAAGTGCATGTTTACATTTTTCAATTATGCGCTTTTTCAATTCTGTGTGGTATAATCTCAAAATTGAGATGTAATTTCACAATTCCGTGAAACGTCAGAACTACAAGATATAAAATACAGAGAATGAATGACTTTTCTCTTATTTCTGAGTTTATATCGCTTAATTCTGACAAAACATTTTGGATTCAATACTGAGTTCATATCTTGCAATTCTGATCATATCATATAGTTGTGATGTGAATCCACTATTCTCTTATTACAGCAATTAATTGAAACCTTGTTATAGTTATTATTTTGTGTGAATGGGCCTTTATAGCCAGGACACCAATTTTCCCTTCAAAAATCTGCAGATTTGCATTGGATCTGCATTGGAGGATCTCAAACATAGTCTTCCAGGGTTTTTAAATGGTGCAAATCAAACTCCACTGCAAGATAACTGTACTAACCAATGGAGAAACCCAACTTTAAACCACATGAAGGCTAGTTTTCCCAGGTCAGTTCTGGACTGAACTCTTTAAGAACAGAAGACGAGAATAGAACTCAATAGTTTTAATATAGACTTCACTTGTTTCTCTACATATATATTCTTTTGCTGTACCATATTTCCATAGAATCTCTATAATCAGTCTAGTTATGCATGTTTGGTGTTAACTATCAGTGACCATCACACAGGTGGCAGCATCTCTTTCGTAGAGTTCAGTGTGGAGTCTTCTCTCGCACATCAGTCGGTTTCCACTCACTCTCTAGTAGCTGTTTGAGACTAATGGCGGATGATAGTGTCCATTGGTGACCACAAGTGATCAGTGGTGACAGCTGGATACTAGTGCTGACCGATATTGACAGGTGTCCAGCAGGACAGTCTTAAGATGGCATGCTGAAGCCTTGCAGTCTTTCAGTTCAGATTAGCAGCAGATGTTTCCAGTGAAGCGTGGTCAGGATCTCACTGTTTCCCAGACTCGGACACGCTGACAGACATGCAGCGACACTGCTTGACGCGCTGGATCTTGCGGTAGCGGACGTCCGGCTGCAGGTCAGGGCAGTGGAGCTCCACGGTGAGGCTGGTGAAGCGCTGCGGTCTGCAGAAGGCACAGGACTGGAAGGACTCCTGCTCTTTCCTGACGTGCCGTGGGATGTAGAAGGAGTTGCACTGGCCGTAGCAGAAGCGGTTGATGACCGTGCGGCTCCTGCATCCCTCCTGACTGACCGTCTGCCGCAGCGGCTGTGTCTTGCACCAGTCGCTCTTCAGGTACTTGCGCTCGGTCACCACCAGAGCTTCCTGGCTGGAGGCCAGCACTTCCTGTTTGCGTGCGCGCCGGTCGGAGGTGTTGGAGACGGCTTTGTGGGGTGATGGGATGGATCCCTGCGGTCGGGTCTTACGGCCAGCGGAGGCGAGACACAGCAGACCGGTGAACAGCAGCCACAGCGCCACCTTACAGCTCATCCTGGAACAGACAGAGAGAGTTAAAACATCAGATCCACATCCTGTCTGACAGGAAGTCATGAGATGAGCAGCTGACCTCCTGACCCCTGTGAGTATGCAATCAGCAATATTTTTCCTCTCTTTTGTTGCTTAATACAGGAACATCTTTTTACTAAGTCTATTAATTTTTGTGAATACTATAAAAGTCAGGATTTAGACCGTATCATAGTACTGAGACTAAACTTTCTATTAGCACTTTTGAATCTTAGTGCTGCGTTTGACACTATCTACCTCTTTTGAATAGACAAAAAAATTGTTTATTAACATTGGAATTGCATGGTCATGGTTCAAATCTTACTAGTTTGACCATCATTAATTCGTAACAGCGAATGGAAGAGGTATTGATCACAAGTGTCATATGGAGTGCCACAAGGCTCAGTATTAAGACCGTTGCTTTTCACACTTTACATGTTAGCCTTGGAAGATTTTATCAAGAAACATGGTGTTTTAGCTTTCACTGTTTTTCCGATGATATTTAGCTCTATATTTTTTCATGGCCTGATGAAACATACCAATTCGCAAAACTAACGGAATGCATAGCTGATATAACAAACTGGATGCTAAATTCGGGAAAAAACAAAAACAAAACATTTTATTAGTAGATTATCAGCCCAAAAACCTCTGCTAGTAATAACCTAATATACCGTCTTACATTTGATAGCTGCCCCGTTAATTCCTCATCATCAGTTAGGAACCTTTATAACCTAGAATATCAAAATCGTCCAAACTCTGGAACAATCTACCCAGCGTTGTTCGGGAGGCAGACACAGTCAGTTTGAATCTAGATTATGCATGGTTCATAAACTTTATATTATTGCTTCATTAAATTGATGGTTGAACCACTGATGTCACATGAACTATTTTATCTAACTGATCTGATGGCTTCAGTTCAATTCCTGAATTTGAAGTTCAGTTTCTTACACATGCACAAACACACATTTTAAAATCATGATTAATGATTTAAAAAAAAAACATTTAATGGGACTATATGTTAAATGACCCTACAGTTCTGACAGGTCAGTTCGACTGAATCTCTCCTCGTGTTATT
>NC_039279.1:2147162-2194662 GCF_003368295.1 Carassius auratus | reverse complement strand
ATGTGCACATGTATGTATTTCTGGTATGTAGAATTTATTGAATATAATGTTCTCCGGCTCGTAAAGGACTTCTGTAAAACTTGCAATATGTTCAAAAGTGAAATAAAATTTGGCACACGAAAGCAAAATATAGAAATAAGCTTTTATTCTCCCTCTTGAACATTTTTTTTGTGAGAATCAAAGACATTTTGAGAAATATCAGTTTGTTTTGTTCCGTGGTTGATGTTATCATTTATATGGGTTTGTGCATAGTGTATTATTATTATTATTATTGAAGATTAATGTTGACTAATGTTAGCAAAAAATCTAAATATCATTCAGTAATATTTTCAAGCTTTTAGTAAATTGTCTGCTTATGGCAACAACAAAAAAAAGCAATAAAATGTGTTAAATATAAGAAAAAGAAAGAAACCTTTCTTGAATAACAAAAGAATGATTAATCATGAATTAATAATGACTTCCACCCAATCATGACCGAATCACTGCGATTCACTGCCCTCTGCTGTTCAGAACAACACGAATGATTCAGAACGACTCAGAAGATTCACTGAG
Organism: Carassius auratus; assembly: GCF_003368295.1. NCBI lineage: Eukaryota > Metazoa > Chordata > Actinopteri > Cypriniformes > Cyprinidae > Carassius > Carassius auratus. Next base: position 2,194,110 of record NC_039279.1, on the reverse strand, counting down.
TCACTTTCATCTCCAGTCGCTTTATTCATGTCACTGTGGAGCTATGTACAGAATCAACATCATAAACACAAGAACCCAGACCGCATGAGCTGGACTAATCATCTCATAATCTTTGGATCGCAGTCGTTTTCTGAGAAACAGAACTCAAATGAAATACTGTATGATGCAGATCTCAGATCAGTCACGGTCCATCATCACTATCATCTCTCTCATCGAGTCCATGAGGGAACAGTACTTTATGGATGGTGCGTCACGTTTAATGTACAGATGGTAAAATAAAGGTGTCCAAATATTCTGATTAATATTATTAGCGTCCACTGTACATCATCCGAACACATTCATGTGTGTCTCAAGCAGCGGTGATTGTGTGAGCGCAGGTGTTCCTCATCAGAAATCACGCCGAATCTCCAGATCTGTACACATTTACAGAAGCAAAGCTCACAGAAAACAGCCGAACAGTTCTTAGATATAAAAATAACTGTAAGAGCTCAGATGGAGTGAAGCGCAAAGGCAAATCAACGGTGACAGCAGTGTGTGTGTGTGTGTGTCTTCAGACTGACAGAATGAAGGATTCTCAGAGGATCCAGGAGATGTGTGTCCAGCTGGTGATCAGCAGTAATGAACAGACGTGTGACGTGTGTGTGTGTGATTATACAAGCTTCGCTCGCTGACCGCATCTGAGGGAGAAACACACAGGTTCTCTCATCAAACTTTGTTTCTCTCTTCAAAATGTTTTTCTCTTATTTTTGTTTTTTCAAAAATTTAATTAAAATCCACATTTTTAGTCTCCAAATAAATAACTGAAACAAATATAAAATAAATTCCCAAAACTTTTATTAAAAACTTTTTTATCCTCTAAACTCTTTTTCTATACAAAAAAAAGTATTCCAAATTTTCTAGTAAAAACAAATAAACAGTTTTTTTCTCAAAAAAACATTTTTACTCTACTTTTTTTTTTCAAATAAATAAAAATAACTAAATTCATATTTTTTTTCTCTCAAAGTTTTCACTTAAATAAGCCTCTGTTCACATAAATCACATAAAAGAAACTAAAACAAAAATAAAAAAAATTCCAAAAACTTTTCTCTCTTCAGTTATTTTCTCCAAAAAATTGTTACTCTGTTCAAAAGTAAAAATGAGCAAACAAACAAATAAATAAATAATTCTCTCTAAATATTTTTTTCTCTTAAAAAAAAAAATCTCACCAAAAACATTTTAAAATCTCTTCAAATAAATAACAAAAACAAAAGTAAAATAAATACCGAAAAAAATTATCCTCAAAATGAAACAAAAATCTCTCACTAAAAACATTTCTGTTAAAAAAAACGAATTCCAATTTTTCTTGTAAACAAACAAACCTTATTTTTTCTCAACAAAAACATTAAAATATACATTAAATAAATTCCTAATTTTTCAAAATTGAATCGCTTTAAAAAAAAATGATCACTAAAAAATAATACTCAATAAATTAAAAAAAAAAAAAAAAATCTTTTCTGCAAAACACTCTGTTAATAAAAATAAAAAAATGCAATCTACTCTCTTTAAAATGTTTTTCTTGTTGTTGTTTTTTCCTAATAACTAAGATGTATTTTTTTCCCACCTTGAGATTTTTTATTCACAATGTTGTTCAGGCTTCTGTTTTATATATAATATTTATTATAACTCATTCTGGAGCGCTTGATTCTTGATATTGTCATTAATGTAACTCTATTATTGTCCAGTTCTAGTCTGTTCATTGTGACTACAAGATATTAAGATATTACAAACACTATCACCATTATTTTCTGTAAAGCTTCTTTAGAGTTAAAAGAGAAATGGAGAGGTTTGCATCTTCAGCAGAAGATCATCTCCTCACTTTAATAAACGCAGATATCTGAGACTCACCTGTGATGCAGATCCTAGAAAAGATTCTTGCTTTTCTGTGAAGGAAAAGAGAAAGAGTTGAAGAAGGAGTCGAAGCCGTGACGCACTTCTTTAAAGAAAGCTGCTTTTAATCATCACTGATTCTCTACTTCTGCAAACACATCCAGTATTTCACTTTGTGCTGGATTACTTCATCAGATTCCAATATATTCTTCTTATTAGATTATATTATATTTTAAAATGCTCATAATTATCGCACTACAGTTACTTTTGAGTTGATTTATATTTGACATTTTCTTTTCCAGAAGGACTGTTGCTTTAATACATCTGTTCAATCGTCCAGTTTTGTTTAAGAACACAAAGAAAATTAAGAAATCAAACAGCATAAACCAAAATAAAATATTATATCATTTTTAGTAAGTGTTCAATTTAAAATTATTTATTTATTTTATTTGTTTAAAGTTCTTGATAACAAAGAATGGACTATTTTTATTTCTCTTTGTATTTTTATATCATTATAAAATTATTTATTATTAATTATCCAATTCAAGATAAGGTACATTTATATCATAGACAAAGAAATATATATATATATATATATATATACAGTATTGTTCAAAATAATAGCAGTACAATGTGACTAACCAGAATAATCAATGTTTTTAGTATATTTTTTATTGCTACGTGGCAAACAAGTTACCAGTAGGTTCAGTAGATTCTCAGAAAACAAACAAGACCCAGCATTCATGATATGCACGCTCTTAAGGCTGTGCAATTGGGCAATTAGTTGAAAGGGGTGTGTTCAAAAAAATAGCAGTGTCTACCTTTGACTGTACAAACTCAAAACTATTTTGTACAAACATTTTTTTTTTTCTGGGATTTAGCAATCCTGTGAATCACTAAACTAATATTTAGTTGTATGACCACAGTTTTTTAAAACTGCTTGACATCTGTGTGGCATGGAGTCAACCAACTTGTGGCACCTCTCAGCTGTTATTCCACTCCATGATTCTTTAACAACATTCCACAATTCATTCACATTTCTTGGTTTTGCTTCAGAAACAGCATTTTTGATATCACCCCACAAGTTCTCAATTGGATTAAGGTCTGGAGATTGGGCTGGCCACTCCATAACATTAATTTTGTTGGTTTGGAACCAAGACTTTACCCCTTTACTAGTGTGTTTTGGGTCATTGTCTTGTTGAAACAACCATTTCAAGGGCATGTCCTCTTCAGCATCGGGCAACATGACCTCTTCAAGTATTTTAACATATGCAAACTGATCCATGATCCCTGGTATGCGATAAATAGGCCCAACACCATAGTAGGAGAAACATGCCCATATCATGATGCTTTCACCTCCATGCTTCACTGTCTTCACTGTGTACTGTGGCTTGAATTCAGAGTTTGGGGGTCGTCTCACAAACTGCCTGTGGCCCTTGGACCCAAAAAGAACAATTTTACTCTCATCAGTCCACAAAATGTTCCTCCATTTCTCTTTAGGCCAGTTGATGTGTTCTTTGGCAAATTGTAACCTCTTCTGCACATGCCTTTTTTTTAACAGAGGGACTTTGCGGGGGATTCTTGAAAATAGATTAGCTTCACACAGACGTCTTCTAACTGTCACAGTACTTACAGGTAACTCCAGACTGTCTTTGATCATCCTGGAGGTGATCATTGGCTGAGCCTTTGCCATTCTGGTTATTCTTCTATCCATTTTGATGGTTGTCTTCCGTTTTCTTCCATGTCTCTCTGGTTTTGCTCTCCATTTTAAGGCATTGGAGATCATTTTAGCTGAACAGCCTATCATTTTTTGCACCTCTTTATAGGTTTTCCCCTCTCTAATCAACTTTTTAATCAAAGTACGCTGTTCTTCTGAACAATGTCTTGAACGACCCATTTTCCTCAGCTTTCAAATGCATGTTCAACAAGTGTTGGCTTCATCCTTAAATAGGGGCCACCTGATTCACACCTGTTTCTTCACAAAATTGATGACCTCAGTGATTGAATGCCACACTGCTATTTTTTTGAACACACCCCTTTCAACTAATTCAACTAATTGCCCAATTGCACAGCCTTAAGAGCGTGCATATCATGAATGCTGGGTCTCATTTGTTTTCTGAGAATCTACTGAACCTACTGGTAACTTGTTTTCCACGTAGCAATAAAAAATATACTAAAAACATTGATTATTCTGGTTAGTCACATTGTACTGCTATTATTTTGAACAATACTGTATATATATATATATATATATATATATATATATATATATATATATATATATATATATAATACAAATAAAATATTTAATAAAAAATATACAACTAATAAGAATTACTGTAAAATAAAATACTATAAATGCTAAATACATACTATAAAATAAAATAACCAACATCAATAAAAAATTACTTAAATTATTGTGTCAAAAGTCATCCAAAAGTAGTAGGATTACATGACCTAAAATGTGTCATTTTTTTTTTTTGTAAAAAAAAAAGTATATATATATATATATATATATATATATATATATATATATATATATATATATATATATATTTAAAATAATATTAACTAATATACATAATAAATATGACAAAATAAAATAAATAAAAAATTAATTTAAAAAATGTGTAAAATTATTTGGGTCAAAAGTAATCCAAAAGTAGTCAAATTGCATTACTTAAAATGTGTAATTTAATTTAATTTTTTATTAAATTTTTACTATATACATACAAATATATTATATCTATATCATAAGAAATACTATCAAATAAAATAATATACTATAATATACTATAAATACTAAATATGAAAAAAATAAATGAAATAAATTGTTAAATTATTTGTTTCAAAAGTAATCTAAAGGTAATCCAAAATTGTCAGATTACATTACATAAAAACAGTAATGTAACAGATTATTTTTCTAACTACAATTTTTGTCATGCGTTTGTGTTTAGTGGATGATATTCTGTAACTCCGTCCGAGAGACTGACTGAAATGGTTTTCTGAGCTCATCTCCAGCATGTCTGTATCTCTAGAACTCACCACATCACAGAAAAACCAGCCAATCAGCACTTCCTGTCTCATCACTTCAAAACAAAACAGACACAACAGAACAGAACAGAACAGAACAGAAGAAACAAAGAGAAACACGTGCAAAACAAAAGAGACGCGGCAGAAGCATCGTGACGGAGACGAGGGCTCAGAAGCCAAATAAACACATTCAGATGGCCGTCTCCAGCCGCTTCAGAGGCTTTACCTTCTTCTTGGCCTGCAGCAGCTCCTGGTAAGCGCTGGATCGGATGAAGCGGCTGTAGGAGTCACTCTTCATCAGCTTATAGATGTGCTCCTGATCAAGCACAAACACACTGCGTTCAGGAGACGAGGACGAGAGCCTCACGTGAGCCGAGGAATGAGGACAGCACAGACCTGAGCGTCTTGGAAAGCGTATCGGCCGGGATCCTTGATGTTCTGCGTGGTTTTGTCGTAGCTCCTGGAGTCGACGTTGATGGCACTCGGAGCTCCAGGAGCCAGGAACTCTTCCCAGATCTCCTGCACCCTGCTGGGAACCTCTCGGATCGGACGCTTCTTCAGCTCCTGCACCGCCAGCCAGAACCTGCAGAGGGCGCCAGAGACCAGCAACACACTGCACTCACCATTTCTCTTTGAGGTTCAAGTCAAAGTGAATTCGACAAAGACATTTTCAAATAAACTAACAAAAAAAAAATACATTTTAATATATTAGAGCCGGATTTAATGCAACATTTGCTTTTTAATTATTTAAAAATGTTTTAACAAATAAATACATTTTAAAATAATATAGCTTCATATAATGCAACATTTACTTTTTGTTTATTGAAAAATGTAAAAAAAAAAAAAAAAAAAAATATATATATATATATATATATATATATATATATATATATATATATATATATATAATAAAAAATACATTTTAATATAACATAGCCGAATAGAATGAGATATTTACTTTTGGTTTATTTTTTCAAAAATGTCAAATAATAAATAAATAAATTTAATGTAACATAGCTGGATATAATGCAACATTTAATTTTTGTTTATTTATTTACAAATTTAAAATAATAATAATAATAAAAATAGTAAGATAATATAGCCATATATAATGCAACATTTACATTTTTTGCATTTAAAAAATAAATATTACATAAATAAATACATTTTAATGTAATATAACGAGATATAACGCAACATTTACTTTTTATTTATTTATTTATTTATTAAACAATGTAAAATAAAAAAAATATATACATACATTTTAATGTAATATAGCTGGATATAACCCAATATTAACTTTTTGTTTGTTTATTAAAAAATATACAACAACAATAATAATAATAATAAATAGTAATATAATATAGCCAGATATAATGCAACATTTACTTTTTGTTTATTTATTAAAAAAATAAAATAAAATAGTAATATAATATAGCTGGATATGCAATATGCAATGCAATATTTACTTTTTAGTGTATTCATAAAAAATGCTAAATAATACTATAATAATAAATAGTAATTTAATATAGCCAGATATAATGCAACACTTATTTTTTCCTTAATATTTAAATGTTAAAAATATAATAATTTTTTAATAAAGTTGGATGTAATTATTACATTTTCTTTTTATAAATGTAAACAATACACTACAAGATAATATTTACTTTTTTAATTTGATTTAATTCTTTTAAAAATTAATACTTTCCAAAACATTTTAATACAGTCTAGCTGGATGTACAACATCTTTATTAGTTGTTTAAAATGTTAAAAATGCAATACTTTATTACTGTTTAAAATGTTACAGTGTAATACATTTGAATATAATATAGCTTTCACACTGCTCTGAAACGATCTTGTGATGATGAGATGATCGTGTGTGTGTGTGTGTGTGTGTGTTGGGGGTCTCACCTCAGGTTCTCGGAGCTGAACTCGGACTCCAGGAACTTGAGGAACTGTTCTCTCCCGGCCGGATCCTTCAGAACCTCGTCGAAGCAGAATCCCCAGCGCTTGACTCGGTGCTGCCCGGCCTCTTTACTGAGAGACGCCAGAACACATCCACTCGTCAGTCATCACCTACTACACTCCTGCTCTTTCATGCCCTGAGTTTGTGATTTTTCACATCCGTTTTTGCTCTAAAATCATCTCAAGGCTGACAGCTTTGCTTCATGACACTGAACACACCTGGCCTCCAGCTCCCAGGAAGTGACATCATCAGAGATCCAGGGGTTCGACGGCTCAGGCGTCGTGAAGAACGGATCGTACTCGATGTACTGCTCCGAGAAACTCAACAAACTACACGCAGATATCAACAACATCTAAACATCAGTTTACTGCAAAGTTAATATTCATGTTTCACTCATCAACGACGCATTTAACTGATCAAATGTGTCACTGAAGTCATTTATAATGTAACAAAAGAGTTCTATTTCAAATAAATGCTTTCATTTAAACTTTCATTTAAATAAAATGTATCAGTTTCCAGAAATATCGAGCAGCACAACTGTGTTCAACACTGATAATAATCAGAAATGTTTCTTGAGCAGTAAATCATCATATTATTCTGATTTCTGAAGATCATGTGACACTGAAGACTGGAGGAATGATGCTGAAAATACAGCGGAGCATCACAGAAATAAATTACACTTTAACACAGATTCACTCAGAAAACAGATGATTTACATTAGAATAATATTTCAGAATTTTTACAGTAGTTTTGATCAAATAAATACAGCCTTGGTGAGCAGGAGAGACTGGAACACATGAAATCTTACGGTGAACTCACCTCTCTGCGACTTTGGACATCTTTAAGCAGTGTCTGTCCAGCTGTGTTTGCCAGTTCTGGATCTGAAGAGAAGAGACGAACACACACACATATAAATATATATGTTCTCTGTTTATAATATTCAGAAGTGATTTGTTTTGTACTTCTCAGCAGCTCTTTTAAGAGCTCAAAAAAGTCTCAAAAATTATTTAAATGATTTTAGTTACTTAAAACATTTATGTTTAATTTTCTACTTATAGTTTACTCCAGAAATTATTTTGCTTTCTTATTTCTTATTACCATTTATTCATTTATTGCGTCTTATTTTATGTCTTGTTCTGATTTTTTGAGAATGTCATGTCAGAAGCCCTTATTAAAATTATTTCTTTCTTTTTTAAATATTTTTTAAAATGAGTCTGTCATGAACACAAAAAGATTAGAGAAGCTAGTGTTAGTCTATTAATCTGTTTAGTGCTAGAGTTCAAGGGTCAAATAAAGATGGATTAGATGTGTTTTAAGCCGATTCTTGAAGACGGATAAGGACTCAGCTGTCCGGATTGAGTTGAGCAGGTCATTCCACCAGAAGGGAACATTTAATTTAAAAGTCCGTAAAAGTGATTGTGCTTCTTTGGGATGAACAATCAAGCGACGTTCACTTGCAGAACACAAGCTTCTAGAGGCACATAAGTCTGAAGTAATGAATTTAGGTAAAGGGGTGCAGAGCCAGTGGTAGTTTTGTAGGCAAACATCAATGCCTTGAATTTTATGCGAGCAGCTACTGGAAGCCAGTGCAAATTGATAAACAGAGGTGTGACGTGTATTATTTTTGGCTCATTAAAAATTAATCTTGCTGCCGCGTTCTGAATTAATTGTAAAGGTTTGATAGAACTGTCTGGAAGACCTGCCAAGAGAGCATTGCAATAGTCCAGCCACAGAACAAGAGCTCGAACAAGGAGTTGTGCAGCATGTTCCCAAAGAAAGGACTTGATCTTCTTGATGTTGAATAAAGCAAATCTGCAGGATCGCACAGTTTTAGCAATGTGGTCTGAGAAAGTCAGCTGATCATCAATCATAACTCCAAGGTTTCTGGCTGTTTTTGAAGGAGTTATGGTTGATGTGCCAAAAAGCCATGTTTCTGAATGAAAGAACCTAATAAAGCCATGTAGACAGAGAAGAGAAGTGGTCCTAGTACTGAGCCCTGAGGCACCCCAGTAGGTTATATACGTGGTATCAATCAATGGTACCTGTATGATGTATTACAAACAAAATAAAAATAATACATTGTATTCAAATAAAACAATTACAGATAAGCTGCATGCACTACACAGAACATGAAGTCTTTCTCAAACACAGATCTGCTCAGACAGTCGCGCATCACCTGGTTGCGAAGCTCGTCCTCCGTGGGCTCTTTCACTTCCGGAGCGGCGGTGTGAGTCGGACTCTGACTGCGGATGTCATTCTGTAGACCGTACACTGACTGCACACACACACACACACACACAGCTTTTGTATTTATGTTTGTCTGTGTGTCAGTGTGTATGTGAGCATGAGTGTGTGTGTGTTTGTGTGTGTGTGTGTGTTTACCTTCCGTGTTTTGTGCGGCTGCTTCATCCGGGAGGATTTCTTTATGTCAGCTTCAGTAGTGTTCACACAGCCAGGCTACAACACACACACACACACACACACACACACAGGTCATAAAAATTCATGAGCTGCTATTAACACAATAATACTTCTACCGAATGAGGCCATTTAAAATCTCTTAAATCATTAAGGTTTTGAGTTTGTCATGACAGGTGTGAGGAAACTCCAACTCACCACAGGTCTGTGAACGTCCCAGAAGGCCCGCTCCTGACTGTCCAAGATCTTCCGCTCGATCTTGTCCCGCTTTTTGTCCACTCTGACAGGAGAGAGAAAGCACTGTGAACACACACACACACACACACACACACACACACACTAATACTGATTCCAGCATCTGATCTGAGATCTGATCACTCACTTCGCTTGTGCTTCTGCTTGCATGAATATAAACTCCCATTTCCGTGCAAAAGCTCTCTGTAGCCTCGCCAAACTCTCCTGTGGCGAAAACACACACACACACACACACACACACACACACATACGTCAGCAAATACAATCCTTCCATCTGTTTTCATCAAACACACTTCAATTCATAAAGCCTGTTTATTCACAGAATTAGATTTATGTAGATGCAAATAAAATAGAGAAGAGAGATGCTCACAGCTTCATAATCGGCCAGCTCCAGACGAGCTTTATTCTGCATTGTTCGTTTACAGAGGTAAACCGCTGCAGACAGAAACACAGAGACCGTTTTAACTGTTTTAGATGTGATGAAACAGTCATTGCACCGAAACAGACTGTAGAAATGCATTAGATCTGATCTGACATTCAGTAAATAAGCTTTTATATACACAGACACACATTCAGACACATAAACGTCTGCGATAAAGCAGTGGCTCTCATCCAGGGGTCCGGGGCCCACTAGAGGGCATCAGCACACGTCCAAACACCCACAAGATGACTTCAGTGATTTTATTTATTTATTCAATCATAATTCATGTTAATCAAATGAACACAAGATCTCTACTGCAGACACATGCTTTACTTGTCTGTGTAATATCATCTCTTTGAACTGTCTCTAATTGAGGGCTTTTCATTTCATGACTGAATTATCATATCCTATAATTAATCTGATGAGAATCTAATCAGTGGACAGGTCTGTGTGACATCTCTGTCTGCGTCTTACTGATGAACATCAGGTAGAGTTTGTTGATCGATTGGTCTGATCTGGTCTGACACTTTCTCGTGTTTCAGGACACCGGCGCTCAAGAACATCAGAGGAGGATAAAACACAACACACAGGCCGCACACACACACACACACACACACTCACAGACGCTCTTACCATAGTCAGTGTTTTCTGGTTCCCAGCAGTTTGACGGCCAGAAATATGGAGTCTGTGATCAGCAGAAAACATGAACACAGCAGTCAATGACGGCTCAATGTTCACTTCAGCTCTCTCACACACACACACACACACACACACATATGACTTAAGTTCACTACATAGTCAAATTAATGTGGTCACCTAAACATCACAGACACATGCTGATTTATTAATTTCACATGTGCTGGAACCACATCTGAAGCACAGAATCCTCTAGAATCTCACTGTTTGTGTAGAGTTATGATTTATGAGTCACTGGAATAACCTCCTCATTACCGCTAACAATACAGTGAATATCAATGACATCATGAATATGAAGACTGAACTCATTAATATGTTAATGACACCATGAATATGAATGTGTATCAGAATACGAACAGTGAAATAATGAATATGAATAATAAAATCAGCAATATGAATGTGAATATTATGAATATGAATGTGCATTAGAATATCAATTACATTTTGAATAAAAATATGCAGAATATGTATTATGTCATGTATATGAATATGTATTAAAATATGAATGGGTCCATAAATATTAATAATGAATGACATCATGAACCAGGAATATGTATCAGAACATGAATGATTTTATAAATATGATCTACAGTATGAATGAAATCATGAAAATTAATATCATCATGAATATGTATCTGAATATTAATAAGCATCAGAAATTGTATTACATCATGAATACAAATCAAAATATCAATGCCATTATGAATCTGAATTTGAATTAGAATATGAATGATGTTATGAATCAGAATTTGAATCAGAATATGAATGATGTTATGAATGTGCATCAGACCATAATCTGATTATGAATCAAAATATGAATGTCGTTATTAATCTAAATTTGAATAATGCTATGAATCTAAATTTGAATAATGCTATGAATCTAAATTTGAATAATGTTATGAATCGGAATTTGAATCAGAATATGAATGATGTTATGAATGTGCATCAGACCATAATATGAATATGAATCAAAATATCAATGTCATTAATAATCTAAATTTGAATTAGAAAATAAATGCTGTTATGAATCTGAATTTGAATCTAAATATCATTGAAATTATTAATCTAAATTTGAATCAGAATATGAATAATGTTATGAATCTGAATTTGAATCAGAATATCATTGAAATTATGAATTTAAATTTGAATCAGAATATGATGTTATGAATCTGAATTTAAATCAGAATATGAATGATGTTATGAATGTGCATCAGACCATAATATGAATATGAATAAAAATATGAATGCTGTTATGAATCTGAATTTGAATCAGAATATGAATTACATCATGAATGTGCATCAGACTATAATATGAATCAAAATATTTATTCCGTTATGAATCTTAATTTGAATTAGAATACGAATGATGTTATGAATCTGAATTGGAATCAGAATATGAATGACATTATGAATGTGCATCAGACCATAATATGAATATGAATCAAAATATGAATTATGTTATGAATCTGAATTTGAATCAGAATATGAATGATGTTATGAATCTGAATTTGAATCAGAATATGAATGATGTTATGAATCTGAATTTGAATCAGAATATGAATGACATTATGAATGTGCATCAGACCATAATATGAATATGAATCAAAATATGAATGCCTTTATGAATCTGAATTAGAATTAGAATATGAATGATGTTATGAATCTGAATTTGAATCAGAATATGAATGATGTTATGAATCTGAATTTAAATCAGAATATGAATGATGTTATGAATGTGCATCAGACCATAATATGAATATGAATAAAAATATGAATGCTGTTATGAATCTGAATTTGAATCAGAATATGAATTACATCATGAATGTGCATCAGACTATAATATGAATATGAATCAAAATATTTATTCCGTTATGAATCTTAATTTGAATTAGAATACGAATGATGTTATGAATCTGAATTGGAATCAGAATATGAATGACATTATGAATGTGCATCAGACCATAATATGAATATGAATCAAAATATGAATGATGTTATGAATCTGAATTTGAATCAGAATATGAATGATGTTATGAATCTGAATTTGAATCAGAATATGAATGATGTTATGAATCTGAATTTGAATCAGAATATGAATGACGTTATGAATGTGCATCAGACCATAATATGAATATGAATCAAAATATGAATTGCATTATGAATCTGAATTTGAATTACAATATGAATGATGTTATGAATCTGAATTGGAATCAGAATATGAATGACATTATGAATGTGCATCAGACCATAATATGAATATGAATCAAAATATGAATGATGTTATGAATCTGAATTTGAATCAGATAAATGAATGATGTTATGAATCTGAATTTGAATCAGAATATGAATGATGTTATGAATCTGAATTTAAATCAGAATATGAATGATGTTATGAATGTGCATCAGACCATAATATGAATATGAATAAAAATATGAATGCTGTTATGAATCTGAATTTGAATCAGAATATGAATTACATCATGAATGTGCATCAGACTATAATATGAATATGAATCAAAATATTTATTCCGTTATGAATCTTAATTTGAATTAGAATACGAATGATGTTATGAATCTGAATTGGAATCAGAATATGAATGACATTATGAATGTGCATCAGACCATAATATGAATATGAATCAAAATATGAATGATATAATGAATCTGAATTTGAATCAGAATATGAATGATGTTATGAATCTGAATTTGAATCAGAATATGAATGATGTTATGAATCTGAATTTGAATCAGAATATGAATGACGTTATGAATGTGCATCAGACCATAATATGAATATGAATCAAAATATGAATTGCATTATGAATCTGAATTTGAATTACAATATGAATGATGTTATGAATCTGAATTGGAATCAGAATATGAATGACATTATGAATGTGCATCAGACCATAATATGAATATGAATCAAAATATGAATGATGTTATGAATCTGAATTTGAATCAGAATATGAATGATGTTATGAATCTGAATTTGAATCAGAATATGAATGATGCTATGAATCTGAATTTGAATCAGAATATGAATGACGTTATGAATGTGCATCAGACCATAATATGAATATGAATCAAAATATGAATGCCTTTATGAATCTGAATTAGAATTAGAATATGAATGATGTTATGAATCTGAATTTGAATCAGAATATGAATGACGTTATGAATGTGCATCAGACCATAATATGAATATGAATCAAAATATGAATTGCATTATGAATCTGAATTACAATATGAATGATGTTAAGAATCTGAATTTGAATTAGAATATGATTGACATCAAGAATATGAACTTGTATCAGAATTTGAATGATCATATTTCATCACAAACATACACACATGTGAAGATCAGCGGTTGGGGTCTTCAGATGTTCACAATTTTCTCAGAATCTCAGAGCGTCTCACCTGAAAGCGGTAGAATGTTCCGTCATCTTTCAGCATGAGAACGTGGTCTGATATGGGGAAGAAATAACCGTGAGCCGCCATCAGCGTCCCCAGATGAAGAGCCTCCACTGCAACACACACACAGAAACACACGCACTCACACACACACACACACACACAAGCACGCACACACACAAACACACACAGAAATGGAGCTCTTGAGATATTTCAGATGAGATGCTTGTTGTCCTTTGATTGCAGCAGTTGCAACCGTCTCGTCTCATCTCATCTCTGTCTGGAGTCGTTTCATAATTCATATATCATAAATGACCTCTGAGTAAATAATGCAGCTCAGCTCGATATTGCAGTGGAATTAAAGGGACCGTTCACCCAAAACACAAACTCATCAGTTACATCACTTCATACGACAAAAGAGAGAGTCCTTCTGAACGCTCAGCATCTCCTCGTGCTCCACAGAAGAACATCAGATGAGTTTGAAATCACAGGCTGTGTGAATGATGACAGAATTAAAACATTTGGATGGATTATTTCTTGAAAACTAACACACATTGCCCTTCTGTCAGACTCTGGATCAACGCTTCTCTACCTTTTTGACTCCAAAGGCACTCCAAGCTCTAGATTTCTTTTCAAAACTTATTTTAATTTAAAAAGGTCACTAAAATATCATTCAAATCATTAAATTTAAGGTTTCCGGGGATGTTGAATGTTTTCCGGGGATCCTGACCTATTTAACCAAAAAAATGTCATTACTTTTCCAGTTTGAAAATGATTTAAAATAAAATGTTCAACTAGATAAACTATTTCTAAGTGCATATTCATTATAAAATGCCCATAGCATATTAACATTTAAATAATTTACATGACATTTTGAGGTCTAGAAATCACACTCTTCCTTATATATCCAGGTTTCCAAAAAAACAGTTTTTCCTGGTTCTTCAAAAGCTAAAACATATTGTTAAAAAATATTTAATAATTATATATAAATGACAATAAAAATGCATACATTTTTTTTCTTGTCACTGCAAACACAGATCCAGTGTTATTTAAGTATCACGGAGTTAAAAATGTTTTATGAATAAATAGCCTGTTTCTGCTACTGAATAAAAAATAAAAAAAGTTATTGCGACTTTTTATCTCACAATTCAGATTTTTTTCACTGAAATGTGAGAAATATACCTGGAATTGTGAGTAATAAAGTCAGAATTGCAACATGAACTCACAATTGCAAGGTAAAAACTTACCGTTCTGATTTTTTTTCCTTGCAAATGTGAGTTTATGTCTAAAAATCCTTTAAAAAATCTGAATCACGAGAAAAAAAGTCAGAACTGTGAGATAAAAAAAAATCGCAGTTACCTTTTTTTTTTTTTTTTACAGACAGCCATAGTTTACACATATATACATATACATATATGTATCAAGATAAACTAAATTAAATGAGAAACTGGCTTAAATAATACACACATTATATATATATATATATATTTTTTTTTATTAATTTATTTAATTCAGTTAAAGTTTACTTTATTTCAAGTAACAAAAATTGTTTTATGGCTTTTAGTTTCAGTTAACTATAATAACCTTGCTAAGACAGTTTTGTAAAAGTGTCCAATAAGTTATGAAAACATTACTTTTTAAGTTTAAAAAAAAGGTCTTGTTTATCTGAATGTTAGAGAAAAATAATTACAGGACTGTTCCATTTTATCATTTTGCAAACTACTTTTGATTTGTTACTTTTGACAAATCAAATTTTCAGAATGTTACTTTTAATGTTTAAAAAAAAAAGCTGAATGTCAAACATTCCATGAACAGTAAATAAATAACGCTCTTGTTACTTTTTGATAATGTGAACCTAGATAGATTTGACGGCACAGATCCACACCTCTTCTCTCTGTCTGTAAGTGATTTCAGGAAAGACAGACGGTGTTTCACAGTTTAATATGATCTCAAATGTTACTGTACCTTGGTCTTCAATGTTCAGGTTCTTCTGCATCCACTGGACAATATCAGAGCCTGACAAACAGAAGAAAGGGCTTACTGACTGCATTCAGCTCATTATCCTGGTGCTACTGCAGAGTCGATCTGAATCTGACGGACAGATTTTGAGTCTGTGAAACTTGAAAAATCTGAAGATGATTGTTGAAATTTGCACTTTTTGCAGTATTTACAAACACATGATCTGGAAGAGACAGAGTAACAGTCTGGACCTGCAGACAAACCCAACAGGTTTATCAAACAAAACTAAAAAAGTCTACTGGTTTAACTTTAACTTTAACTTAAAAAATACAAAATAATAAAGTAGGTCATAGATTTGATCTCAAGGACTGCCAATTGCAAACATTTTTTTAAATTAAATTAAATTAAATTAAATTAAATTAAATTAAATTAAATTAAATTAAATTAAATTAAATTAAATTAAATTAAATTAAATTAAATTAAATTAAATTAAATTCAAAACTCGGCTTAGCCAAACCATAAAAAAATAAAATAAAATAAAATTAGTAAAGAATTAAAAATAAATAAAATAAAACAAAGCTTGGTCATGGGTTGAGTCAGTCAAACCAACCATTCTCTGAGAATGCACTGCACTGCACTGCATAAAATACACATTTTAGATGAAAATATGGCAGCTAAATTAAATTAAGTTGAAGTACTAAAATCAACTTAATCTAAAATACTAACATGGAAACACACACAAAAAAATACAAATATGAATAAATCACTATAACAGTTTAAAACAGCATTGTTTGGCCCTTGACTATCAGCATGTGACGAAGCTCAGACCTGGTGAACACAAACTCCCCTTTATGTTTGTTTCAGGACACCAATCGTTCCGGTAATGACCCCTCATTACTCCAGAAGCAGCACGCGGTGTTCCTGAAAACTAGGTTTTGGGGGCAGCCGGTGTGAGGATTTGTTAAATCAAGAGAAACTTGGGTGTGTTTCTAGAGACTCTGTGTCTTGCAGAGGCTTGTAGAGAAACCCCAGAGACAGCGAGAGACATCTGCGTCTGAAAGAGCCTCTTCAGAGACAAAGCAGAAATAAGAGCATCCTGTTTTAAACTGAAGCAGAGGCTCCAGACAGAGAAGATGTCCTGATATCACACACGTGAAGGACAGCACATCATGCGAAAGTAGAACGAGATCTGAACCCAGACGATTCCAGTCCAGACCGACTCCATTTATCACCTTCCTGCTCTTATTATACTTGTCATAAAACACACTCCTCATCAAACCATCTCGGAACTGAGCAACAGTGGAAAAATAATAATAATAATAATAATAATAATAAACAAAATGTATGTGTGTTTGGTTCTCTCTCTCTCTCTCACACACACACACACACACACACACCAGCTGTTACCAGCAGCTAAATTTATACTCTTTTAATTATCACTCTGTCTGTCTGAGAGCCGCAGGTCCATATGGATCTCAAACACTCGCCCTACTTCTCCATCCATCTCTCCCTCGTTCTCTCACACACACTACTTTTTCATTTCTGCTAATTATTATGTGTCTTTGTTGATCTTTTGTGGATTTTCAGAGGACTGAGTGAGATCAGACGCCAGCCGCCTGTGTCTTTCACCATCGTTCAGGGAGATGTCACACTGAGATGAGATCTGATTGATTCCTGTGTTGACAGCAAAACATAAAACTGCTGTGTGTGTGTTTGTGTGTGTGTATGTGTGTGTGTGTGCAGAAATTGGGGTAAGAGTTTTAAGGTTTTGAAAGCATCTTCTGTTCATCAAGGCTGCATTTATTTGATCAAAACAACAGTAAAAATTGTGAAATATTATTCTAATGTAAACATCTGTTCTCTGTGTGAATCTGTGTTAAAGTGTAATGTATTTCTGTATTTTCAGCATCATTCCTCCAGTCTTCAGTGTCACATGATCTTCAGAAATCAGAATAATATGATGATTTACTGCTCAAGAAACATTTCTGATTATTATCAGTGTTGAACACAGCTGTGCTGCACAATATTTCTGTGGAAACTGTGAAACATTTAATTTTTTCAGGATTCACAGATGAATAGAAAAAGTTCAAAAGAACAGCATTTATTTGAAATAGAATTATTTTGTAACATTATAAATCTCTCTACTGTCACTTTTGATCAATTTAATGCGTCCTTGATGAATCAAAGTATTAATTTATTTCCCAAAATATGATTAAATAAAAACTTTTGAATGGCACATATCGTTATTCACCTCAAGAATCTAACAGACGTCCAGTGATGAGTAATTCTTGACAATCTATGGAATAAAAAAGCTTTATAAAAATGAAAACGACTCATTCTCATTCAGTGGTTTATTAGAAACTTGGACAAAAAAAGCAAAGATCAGATGAATCACAGCTAATGAGTCACGAGTCTGACACTAGAGTCTCGTTATGCTAAACACTGATTATAATAACACACTGTAAATCTGAGTGAGTGTGACGTGTATCAGTCGTGATGTTGCCTGGCGACGGTAAACAATCGACACTAACGGCGTCCGCAGGACACGAGACACTCGTCAGAACTGAACGAGCCTCATTATGATGAATGAAGCTGTAAGAATGAAGCAGTGTCTGTTTACAGAGAGATTACAGTTAAACTGCTGAAATACAGCCGAATAAACACTACAGTACAGTGTGTGAGACAGTGTGTGTGTGTGTGTGTGTGTGTGTGTGTGTGTGTGTGTGTGTGTGTGAGAGTGTGTGTGTGTGTGTGTGTGTGTGAGTGAAGTGAAGCAGCTGAGGTCTCTGTTTCATATGTCATATATAGAAGATGCTTATGTAAGACTCTTGATTGCGTAACGGCAGAAACAGGCAGAGGAGGACCTGAACTCTTCCTCATCTCTCACTCAACTTTCTGGGGGGTTTTATTCCCATCATCATCATCATCTTAATGCAGTCCTCCCATGATGCATCAGATCTGTGGGTTCTAATACAACATTAATGAAATAACAGTCTGTGGGCTGCTCAGACTTCAGTGTTTAGTGTTGAGCACTAAACACTCTCTACAGTATCAACACAAAACTTGCTTTCCAGCCCAAATGTCTAAAAGATTCCTTAATCAAGACAAATCTACTGAAGAATCAAGCCTTGTTTCCTGAGAAACTGATCCAAATGAACTTTGTTTTCATACTTTCATAAGTATATGATTGAAACAAGAACCAATATCTGCTGATGGACTTAATTCAAAAAAACTTAATTCAAAGAAAAAGGCTTCCATAAAATGAAAAAGTAAACAACATTTTATATTGAAAATATTTTCACATATTGGAAATAATAAAGTCGAAATTACCTTTGAAACACAACTTACCAGAACACCCTAGAAACATCCTAGCAACAGAACACCCCAGGAATGTCCTGGCAACCATCCAGAACACCCTAGCAACATCCTAGCAACAGAACACCTCAGGAATGTCCTAGCAACCATCCAGAACACCCTAGCAACATCCTAGCAACAGAACACCTCAGGGATGTCCTAGCAACTATCCAGAACACCCTAGCAACATCCTAGCAACAGAACACCCCAGGAATGTCCTAGCAACCATCCAGAACACCCTAGCAACATCCTAGCAACAGAACACCCCAGGAATGTCCTAGCAACCATCCAGAACACCCTAGCAACATCCTAGCAACAGAACACCCCAGGAATGTCCTAGCAACCATCCAGAACACCCTAACAACATCCTAGCAACAGAACTCCTCAGGAATGTCCTAGCAACCATCCAGAACACCACAGCAACACTGTAGCAACTATCCAGCATAGGAACTATCCAGAACATCCTTCCAAAGTGTTTGACAACTTCATCTTAAAGGACCGGAGACTCTCAGGAGACTCTTGTTGGTTTGCTACTGAATGTCCAACGTTAAATCTGGATCCTCAAACAAAACCACTGAGATAAAGGTCTAGATGAAAAGGGAAGGGTTAAACATAAGATTGTGCTTCAGTGTGTTCAGGCGACTGAAGGCCATTGTTCAGAGCGAGTAAATAAGGACAGAATGCTGATTGCTGTGAAGGTCTCTGAATGTAAATGGCAGCTGATGTTTGGAGATCAGCAGGAGCGCTCAGACTCTCTTTGCTCACGCTCACGGCTCACCGGCGTCCAGCGCTGACCTCTCTTCAAAGCCACAGCGCTGTTTGATCTGCTGTTCTGCTCTGTTTGTTCTCAGGATATTCTGGGATGGACTGTTTGATGGCTTCCTGATTAGCATTAGCATGCGTTCCTCAGGACTCTCTCAGAACGCCTATGCTAACACTTCATATAACATACGCTTTATATTATCACTTCAACTGTTAGGGGAGTCTGTGTCCAACAAACCAAACACAGTAGAGAAATAAATAAAGTCCAGGTCAGGACTCACCTGAGAACACACTCGGGATCTTGGACAGGAAGCTCTTGACGGTGCGGATGGGAATCCCGTTCTTCTCGTCCTGCATCCGAGAGATGATGTCCTCCATCTGGAGAGAGAGAGAGAGAGAGAGAGAGAGAGACAGAGAGAGAGAGAGATCAGCTTCACAGCCTGAAGCCTGCAACAGTCACAGTAATTACATGCTTCATAATTAGCCTCCTATTCTGTGTAATTATGCTTAATTTCTGTGTGATTAAACGTACTGTTGTACTCACATTAACTTTACACTTTTGACAGCACAAACTCTCTCTAAAGCAGCCAAACAAACCCCAGACGAGGGAGAGACGGAGTAATGGATCCGCTAATATCCATAAAATCAGAGACATGAACCTGTCTAGAACACGTCCAGCTCATACTGACCCCAACATCAAAACAAACATGTGTTTGAGTTTAGGACCTTTCTTGCATTGCCACATTATTTTTATGACAATATTTAAGCCCACTTTAGTACACATTAGTAAAAAGGAAAACTATTATAAAGTAAATTATTATTCTCAGTGATGATTGTGCTTTGACAATGCTTTGAAAATTAAGTTTAAATGTAAATATATGAACACATTTTAAATTAAGTTATATAAATAACTTACTAACAAACAACTAAATACATAATTCAATAATTAAAATGTTTGACCTTTCAGTGTCCAGAAACACAGTTCTCTGCTGTATCATGTCACTTAGACAGCTGAACTTCTGTAATCTCACACACACACACACACACACACACACAGTGATCTCAGACGGGCTCATGGCTGTGAACAGAGAGCGGTCTCCTGACTCACTCTGATCTCGACCCTGAGACCGAGGCCAGACTCCTCTCATCTCCATCAGCACTCCAGAGAAACCTCCAGACGATGGCGAAGCGCTAACACACACATCCAGCTTTAGACAGAAATCCCTCACACAGACTCACAGCGGATTCACAGCACACACTTAAAGCTGAGAGCCGACGGTGTTTTATTCTGGGATATTAGGACGATTAGTCAGCCTGATGATGAACAGAGAGGATCTGGAATAATCCAGCGTAGAGGCGCCAACACAAAATGTGTGTAAAAAGTAAAAATAATTAAATACATAAATCAAGGGAATGCATAAACTGATATTAAAAACACTGCTCCAGGTGTGTGTTCACTACTGTGTGTGTGTGTGCATTTGGATGGGATAATAATAAAAGAAAAAATTTTATTTTATTTATTTTATTTTTCATTTTTTTTGTATTAAATGTATTAATTATTTTATTTTATTTTATTATTTTTTTCACAGGAATTGAGCCCACTGATTTGATTAGTTTCATTATATAGTACCTATACATTTAGTGTATTAATTTATTCGATATTTTTTTTTATTGTAATTGTAATATACGTTCATACATTCTCTGGAAATTAATAAAACAAAATAACTTAAAACTTTTAAATAAATAATTCAAATGCAGTGTCACTTTGTCTTTTTAATGCCTAAATGTGCATTTAAATAATGGAATTAATTTTAAAAAATTATAATAATGCATATGTGAAATACAAAAAACATACAGGACTTTATCAATCAGGAATTGATTGGAGGGAAAATTCTTATGAAAGATTCTGAACATGTTTTTTTCTAAAACAGCATCACTGATGAGTCACACGCAATAAGATGAATTCAGATTCACTGTACAGTCGCTCACACAATGGCTGTTACTAAATGTACAGTAAATGCCACAGATGTGTGTGTGATCTTCCTCGGTGTCGCCCTCTAACCCTTGTGTGCTTCGACCAATCAGAGCGCAGAGAGCGAGACCCTCGTAACCCACCGATGGACCTGAGAGTGAAGCACAATCACAGCTATAGCAACAAGATTAGACACACTCACACACACACGCGCACACACTCACACACACACACACACACACACACACACACATTTTCAACAAAAACAGCAGAAGATAAAGTGTGGAGCGGTTTGTGAGACTCTGGTACAGTGTGAGGAGAGACTCACAGAATCACATGTAGATCTGCACACGCGTGCTTCTCCGTGTTGTGTAACACTGCAGACATGTGGAGGAACATTCCTCTGGAAACCAGGACAGTTATTAAAAGATAGAATACACATCTGATGCATCACGACTGAATCATCAGAGCAGAGGAACACCTTTAGTGCAGTGTGTGTGCGTGTGTGTGTGTGTGTGTGTGTGTGTTTGTCAGTTTGTGTGTGTGTGTGTGTGATTGTGTGTGTGTGTGTGTGAGTGTGAGTGTTTGTGTGTGTCAGTGTGTGTGTGTGTGTGTGTGTGTGTGTGTGTCACTGTGCGTGTGTGTGTGTGCGTGATTGTGTTTGGGTGATTGTGTGTGTGTGTGTGTGTGTGTCAGTGTGTGTGTCTCAGTGTGTGTGTGTGTGTGTGTGTGTGTGTATGTGTGTCTCAGTGTGTGTGTGTATGTGTGTGTGTGTATGTGTGTCTCAGTGTGTGTGTGTGTGTGTGTGTGTGTATGTGTGTCTCAGTGTGTGTGTGTATGTGTGTGTGTGTATGTGTGTCTCAGTGTGTGTGTGTGTGTGTGTGTGTGTGTGTGTGAGTGTGTATGTGTGTCAGTGTGTGTTTGTGTGTGCGCGTGAGTGTGCGTGTGTGAGTGTGCGTGTGTGTGTGTGCGTGTGTGTCTGTGTGTGAGTGTGTGTGTGTGAGAGAAAGAGTGTGTGTGTATCTGTCTGTCTCTCTATCAATAAAAATATTTATTTTTATTAGGTAAATAATTAACAATTGTATTATTAATTTGTATTTATGTTATTTTATTCACATGTATTTTATATCCTGACATCTATTTTCCAAAACATTAATTACATAATTAAAAAAAAGACAAAATATTATTACTAGGTGCTGTATGTAAGATTTTGACTCTACTGGAGCAAAAAAATATCAAATAATATTTGCAGATATTTAAGAAACATACTAAGTTCATCTGAAAAACAGTGTTTGTACAGTTTGTAAACGTGCGATCCGGCTGAATGTCTGTCGTTGTTCTGTTTTGTGAAACCCGCCCACTGCCAGTTTATTACGTGTGCTGGAAGACTCGCTCTAGAACCGTCTCTGTGTGGCCTATTTTTAACAAAATAATAAGACCAGAGCTCTGAAATCAAGATGAGGCTTATTTTCACTATGAATGAGAGAGTTTGGATGATGCACATTTAAGGACTCGTTACATCCACTTATTAGGACACTTGATCAAGACCTGATGATTTAGCTTGAGGAGCAGTCATCTTTCCTGTCCTCACATCTTCTGTTAAATTGGGAAGTCTGGTCGAGACGGACTGAAGGGTTCATCATTTTTAAACAGACAATATTTATTGTAAATTTAGAGAGAATATGATCGGGATTTTAAATTAAATTAAATTAAATTAAATTAAATTAAATTAAATTAAATTAAATTAAATTAAATTAAATTAAATTAAATTAAATTAAATTAAATTAAATTAAATTAAATTAATAAATAAGTAAATTAATTAATTCCAAAGAAATTCCTAATAAATGAATGTATGAATATAGTTATCTAGTGTTTACACAGCACATACATAGGTAAATGTTGTACTGGCAATTTATTTTTTAATCAAAGATAAACTTTAAAAACCTTTTTCTTAGTTTTATATAGTCTAATTAATTTGTTTACTTCTTTATATTTTTCACTTCATTTAAAAAATGAGCATAAATTAGCTAATAAATTTTTTTTTTTTTTTTTACAAATTGTAAAAACAAAACAAATCTGTAATGCATTTGATGGGTTTAATGTACTTGAGTGACTGACTGATTGTTAGATTATATTTATACATACTCATTCATTTATATATTCATTGAGAAAACCAAATGAAAAATTAGACTATAAAGTGTAAAACAACAAATAAATATAAAAAAAAAAAAAACTAAATCTGACTTCACTTCATTAAAAATATTTAGAACGTATTTATTTAAATGCAAAATAATGTCACTAGACAAAACATCTCAGGGTTAATTCCATCATGCAAAATATAATTTGTAATCCATATGTGCAGTGTGTTCTCATCACAGCATCACAGCAGAGCAACGCTGCGTTCTGATTGGAGGAGGCAGCTGTCAGCGGTCGTCAAGGGCAACAGGATGCAGGTCTATTTTGATGTAAGGTGAGGGTGAGGTGCAGCACGTGCCTTCACACACACACACACACTCCGTCACACATCTCAGTCAGTCCTGAGTCACACTGAATATTAATAGAGAAATAAACAAGACCTGTCCAAGTCAGATGTCATTGTGAATTTGCAGAGATTTTAACAACAGCCCAATGATGAATAACTCCTTGTATTGAACCAGTAGATCACAGAGCAAACCTGCTTGCTCTCTCATGCACCTGCTTCATCAAAGTCTGTAATACAGCACATAATCGACTGCTTGTGCTCCTCTGATTGAATACGCACGGCTGGCAATAAAAATATCCCTGGTTTGATGTGATATTCCTCCCGCTGAGGTTATTGATTAAATGCTTTTCAAAGCGATCGGAGCACAATCGATTGTGATTCCCAGCTCACTCTGATCCCGAGAAACACAAGGATGCTGTTTGAGATCTTCAGGTTTTGTTTGCGACGTGCATCAGATGAAGGGCTGCTGTTCAGTTTAATCAATCAGATGTAAATGCGTTTAAACTCGTGCAGTCCAGATTAGCGCTCTGAACTGATCTACTGGGCGTTTTTCCAATCCATTAACACCTGACATTAATCTAAGAAGAGGTCTGGGTCGGCCTGCTATCGGTTTAATAATAATGAATTCAATCTCTGAGAGTAAATGTGAGATCAATGAGCGTCGTCTGTCATCAGCTCCAGACCGAGGCTTTAAAGAGGCTCTGTGAACTAAAAACACCACGACTTACTCACAGCCATTCTACTGATTCAGTCAAATCTAATGTTTTGCCAGGATTTTATTTATTGGAAATCACGGTTTTAAATAAAACATTATCATATGTTACACATTGAATATATCCCAATGCTAAAAGCCGATTAAAAATACTGTAAAAAATTATAATGCATGAAAATTAATGTTGTTGCTAATCATATCCAAGACTGTAATAACTTTAAAAAAAAACTGTTTAGCATTTAGTATATAAAAATGTTTTTTACTGTATTAAAAAAATGTGGCATTTAAGGGGTTAAAATTCTAAAAATGTTGGTAGTTGGTAGTAATTTTGTATCCAGAAAGATCTTTAAATGTGCAAAAAATAATAAATTTTTAAAGCTGGTAGAATCTGCCTGTATTTTATACAGATTTTAAAATCACTGAAATCATTATATACTGCCAGTCAAAAGCAGTATCACTGATTGGAAGTATATAATGAGAGTATTATCGAGATGTTTTTGTAGTTTTGTATTATTTGTATATTTCTGTTTTATTTCAGTAATTTTGTTGTGTGGGTATTTAATGGTTTTAGTTTAATAACCCTGGTCAGAAGGATGACAGATAGATGTTGATAACATGTTTCTAGCATAGACTGTATGAAAACATGGACGTAGTGTCTGTGACGTCACCTGTAGGTTTCTAAATAGCTTTTTTGAAGCTCAAAGGGAGCGGAGCCAGCCGTCACAATCTTGGCAGCGCGTCACTTCCAGATAATCAAAAACTGGCAAGAAGGCGGGATGTGGTTGCTGAAGCCACACCCACCTAGCTCGACGGCAGTATCAGCAGCACCAATCCACCTGTCACTCAAACTGTCACACCCTTAATTATGCAGAACTTTAAGGCTAATGTTATTAGCATGTTTCTAATATGATTAGCATGTTGGTAACATGTTTTTAGCATGATAAGCCTGTTACTAACATGATTAGCAAGTTACTAGTATGTTTATAGCATGGTGGACATGTTACTAGCATGTTGCTAGCATGATTTGAATGTTACTAACATGTTGTTTAACAGATTAGCAAGTTACTACTATGTTTCTAGCATGATTATCAAGTTACTAGCATGTTGTTGGCATCATAAACAAGTTACTTGCATGTCGCTAACATGTTTCCAGCATGTTTAACGTTACAAACATGTTGTTAGTATGTTTCTAGCATGATTAATATGATGCTAGCATGTTTCTTACATGATTAACAAGTTACTAACATGTCACTAGCATGTTTCTAGCATGTTTAGCATGTCACTAACATGATTAGCAAGTTACTACCATGATGCTAGCATAATTTGCAAACTACTAGCTTGTTGCTAGCATGATTAGCAATCTACTAACATGATGTTAGTATGTTTCTAGCATGATTAGCATGACGCTAGCATGTTTCTAGCATGATTAACATGACACTAGCATGATTAGCATGTCGCTATCATGTTGCTAACAGATAACTGCCTTGGTGAATAGACGAGTCTTCTAATGTAGAATTATGAATACATTCGTAAAACATAAAGATGCACTGTTTTATCTACTGATGGTCCTTTAGCTACAATTTTTATTTATGCAAAATCATATTTTTTCTTTGTCTGATTACGGTGTGAAATGTTGATTCATTGCGTCTTGTGGAAGCGCCGTGTGTCCGGATTCAACTAATCGGATGTAACTACTTTCATATTTGCCTCTTGGGACATTATGAATTTGTAAATGAAGCTCTGTCAGTAATCTCCCACTGCCTGAATAAATCATAACCGCAGAGACAATCCTCTCACAACACAAGACCTGTACGTAGAGTGAAGCTGTGCTGAAGTACTCACGACTTTACTGGTGCATCTAAACTGAAGAACTGTATCTACATCCTGCAAAACTCAAGATTATGAACAGCAAAGTAATAGTGCATCTCTATCACCGAGAACATTTTGGTAACATTTTCCTCAGCCTAATGGATTAATAGTCTTTGCTGTCAATCAGAAGTGAGCAGTTGAAGAATAGAGCTGTGCAGAATGATCCCACAGCATCAGTGCGGCTGTAAATAGCCTCTGTAAGTCACTCGGGGTAATGTGTTTATTAAATGGCAACTATGTGAAATCCCAGAGGAAAGCTGTCGCTCTCTCACGGCCTTCAGGAAAACATGATTGGCGTTTAGTAAGCAGATCCGGCGACAGGAAGGTCCTCTGGCAAAATCTCTTATTAGATACAACAATATGTCATATTTAAGTCGTGGCTCTAGGTTTTTAGCTCAAATCCCTATGCAACATATACTTATTTTTTAATACATTAAAATTTTGCTCGACAGCCACTGCTCATATCACTCATCGTGCATTTCTGACGCATGGAAAAGAACTGCTTCAACATTTTGTTTAACATGTTAACACACATGAGTTTTATGACACGGCAGAGTTTTTAGTTTTTATTAATTAATTAATTAGTGAATTAATATATTTGCTTAAAGAAGCCGAAATTAAAATAATCATAGCAATAAAACTACATGACACAAGTTTTAAGGCGTGAAGTTGGTTGTAGAAATTTAAGCTTAATTAATTGATTTATTTAAATGCCATATAAGCAGCAAAGGCTATTTTAATGGTTAAATTAGGGCATCAGAAATTAAAATAGTCATAATAGCAATATAATTTCAATCAATCTTTATTTCTACAATAATACTAATAAAAAAGGAATTATATCAGCCCGTTCAGTTAGATTTTTGATAGAAATCTAAAATTTTTCAAACAATGTTTTAAATGTCAATTAATGACATTTTGTTAATGAAACAGTTGTCTAATATAACTTGAATATTACGAGGTTGCGAATGCCATTGAACACTAGTTTTGAATGCAGAACTCGAGGCTTTAGATCCAGAGCTCAGATCTCTGAATATAGAGCAGAGATGAACTACTTCTACAGAAACAACAACTGCATGAGAAAACGGGTCAGATAAGAGACTTTAGCCCAGTAGCCCGGTTTGGGAGAAAAGCAGAACAGAAAGAGAGATCTGTCACTAACGGCATTAGAATAAACAAGGCTTGTCTGAAAAAAGCCCTGCATAATTAAGACCAATTTAGTTTAACTTCCAACAGACACTACTATATCGGCTACGTTCACACTGCAGGGCTTAATGCTCAATTCTGATCAATGACGTACGGGTCGGATACATGTGGCCTGGCCGTTCAGACGGAGGTCGCATTACAAAAGATCGGATACGTATCGGATTCAGGACCACATACCCAAGTGGCCTGGGTCACATTTGAAAAGATCGGATCTGTGTCGTTCAGACTGTCATGAAAAGATCAGATATAGGTTGCATAGGGGCAAAAAAAACGGAATTGGGTCGTTTCAGCCTGCAGTGTGTTTAAAACTATAATATTTAAATGTACTATTTATCTCAGAATTCTCATGATTGTGACTCCACGTCCCGCTTGACTTTATGCCTCGCAATTCGGACTTAACATCTCGCAATTCAGACTTTTTTAGGTCTCACGATTCGGACTTTACATCTCACGAATCTGACATTGCGTCTCAAGATTCTGAGTTTACGTCTCACAATACTGACTTTACGTCTCACAATTCTGACTTTACGTCTCACAATTCTGACTTTTCATCTCGCAATTCTGACTTTACGTCTCACAATTCTGACTTTACGTCTCACGATTCTGATTTTTCATCTCGCAATTCTGACTTTACGTCTCGCAATTCTGACTTTACGTCTCGCAATTCTGACTTTACGTCTCACAATTCTGACTTTACGTCTCACAATTCTGACTTTACGTCTCGCAATTCTGACTTTACGTCTCACAATTCTGACTTTACGTCTCACAATTCTGACTTTTCATCTTGCAATTCTGACTTTTCATCTTGCAATTCTGACTTTACGTCTCACAATTCTGACTTTACGTCTCGCAATTCGATTCTGATTTTTTATCTCGCAATTCTGACTTTACGTCTCGTGATTCTGACTTTACGTCTCACAATTCTGACTTTTCATCTCGCAATTCTGACTTTACGTCTCGCAATTCTGACTTTACGTCTCACGATTCTGATTTTTCATCTCGCAATTCTGACTTTACGTCTCGCAATTCTAACTTTACATCTCACGATTCTGACTTTACGTCTCACAGTTCTGACTTTACGTCTCACAGTTCTGACTTTACGTCTCGCAATTCGATTCTGACTTTACGTCTCGCAATTCTGACTTTTTGTCTCTTAATTCTGACTTTACGTCTCGCGATTCTGACTTTACGTCTCGCGATTCAGACTTTGCATCTCGCAATTCTGACTTTACGTCTCACAATTCTGACTTTACGTCTCACAATTCTGACTTTACGTCTCACAATTCTGACTTTACGTCTCGCAATTCGATTCTGACTTTGCATCTCGCAATTCTGACTTTACGTCTCACAATTCTGACTTTACGTCTCGCAATTCGATTCTGACCTTACGTCTCGCAATTCTGACTTTGCGTCTTGCGATTCTGCTTTTGCGTCTCATGATTCAGTTTAAATCTCGCAAGTGCAAGTTATAGCACCCCCTCACTAACACCTCTTCCAGCAGCAACCTAGTTTTCCCAGGAGGTCTCCCATCCTGGTACTGACCAGATTCAATCCTGCTTAGCTTCAGTGGGCAACCCGTCTTGGGCTGAAGGGTGATATGGCTGTGGCATTTTTGACTCTTGTAATGATCTTTTTTCTAATGTGAGGTCATTCAGACATTTATTAAGTGTGCAAATACATTTGAGGCCACTGTTGTACGGTTTGTGCATATCACTGTCATCTTTCGGACAATTCTGAATGACAGCATCAACACGCCTGCGGTGGAAATGAGTTCAGGAGTCGGAGTAAAGATCCAGCACTAGTCTGACACTCTCTTTTCTGCACGGCAAAGTAAACTAGAGCTACACACACCAACGTACTTACAAAACCACCTACAATCATGGCAACGCAGACGAGGCGCTCGCCCACACACGCCAGCGATGATGCATTAGCACACTTCACAAAATCCCAAATACCACGCTTGTGTCGCCTCCAGCTGGACTCCAATTGCTCTACCAGTTAGTGACCTAAAGTTTTGACCAGCGCACCAAACACACAATTAATCTGATGAGGTGGCAGTGGACGGGTGGAAAGACTAGGAGCCAGAGACCTCTTCCAAACCAAACCAAAATAACTGGTTGTAAGGGACAAGCTGGGAATTCATCAATGACTGCAAGTGTGATGCTGCTTTTATATAATAGGTCTGTAAACAAGAAGTCAACATGAAATAACAACCCAATTTATTTCATAATTTTGATATTAAACAACACAAAAAGTAACATGGGAAATTGACTTGTAAAAGTAGTGTTTACATGCCAGGATCAAGCCATGTAGAGTGAAGGGATTGAAACAGAATGAGAAAGTTATTACATTTTGATGAAAGATTATGAAAATAAATAATTGTTTTAACTTAGAATAATGTATTGAATCATAATTCTTGCACAATAAATGTCAAGAGCGTATACAGCAACACATTTATTTCATGTTGACTAATCTAGAGTTATATTGCAAGATATTTTATTTGCCTTTGCTGTAACACTGTACAATACACTTCCAACTATACGAGTTAGCTATGAAAAATACTTCTAAAGCATTTATTAATCTTAGTAGATATTAGTTTTAATATTTATTAAAACATTATTAAAATCAAAAGTTGTTAGTATTTAACCGACCACAGCTAACATGAACTAACATTTACTAAGATTAATAAATGATGAACCAAAATCTATTGCTCACTGTTAATCTAATTTAATTTATGATTGTAAAGTGTTACAGTTTGTGTTTAACCCTCATCTTATATAAAAATACACTTTTTTAGGTTAAGTTGTTAAGTTGTAAGTTGAGTCCCTAATTATGGTATATTATTACCAAATCTGTGATATTTTATTAACGTATTCTCTTGTTTGCACAGGTTTTATATTTCTTAATGTAGCTGACTGATTGTAGGCCTTATTGATCTGAGCTCATCCACCTCACTTTCTGAGAGAATATTGGCAAAATTATTCACACATAGATCGATGAGGCCTGAGATCAGTCAGCTCCAAAATGATATACAAAGCCTTTTTTTTTGAAGCCAGTCATTTTTTACTAAACACACAAAATTAAGAAGGGATATTCAGCATAAAAGTAAATCAATAAAAATAAATAAAAAAAGACACCAATTAGAGCCCGACCGATATGGATTTTTGGGGGCCGATGCCGATGCCGATATTAACTCGAAAAGAGCCGATTTATAAGCCGATATTTTGATTTTGAAAATAAACTGGATATTAGACCCATTTCCTATATACTGCACTTACACAACATTCAATAGCAAAATATCTGCCTGTTCTATGTATGTGGGCTGTATAAACCATTTTCCAGAAGAGATTATGTAAAAAAAAAAAAAAGCCTTAGATTATAGTCTCAATGACTAAACAATTGCACATCAAAAGTATATATTTTTTAATGATAAAAAAAACAGCCTGATTTTAAACATTTAACACTTTTACTTTCTTCCAGTTGAAGCTGGTTTTAACAGTCTGTGTGTGTTCTGTAAATAAATTATAATACTAAAGTTAAAGTATTTGCAGAAGTAGTCCCACACTTTGCTGCTACAGCATGCCCTTTTTCAGCCATCTGTAGGCCAGAAAGAGACAGAGAAAGAATAAGCATGTGTATTAATAATATCACCATGTATCATTACTCGTGTCATCATTAGAATTAGAATTATAATAAACAGGGATCTCCTACATAGGCAAAAATGAGAAATATATATATATTTTATTTGTCAACCAATAGGTATTACCTATTACCTACTTCTATTTAACAATATTACAACATTTTCCTGTTATGTCTTTAAAGCTGCTTTGAAACAATCTGTAAAAAATAAAAATAAATAAAATAAAAAAAGCGCTTTTTCAGCTCACATTTATTTACATGTCCTATCTGGTTAATCATTTCTGACGCATCTAGTCGAAGTTGAATGGTTAACGTTAGTGTCATGAACACACCGCTGTCAATTTTGAGAAGAACCACCTTCAATCAAGTTAATAGCAAGCATTTAAGGGGCCTACTAAAAAGGAAGCTATATTAGCGTTAGAATAACATAAGGCTGTAGCTATCGAATATTTTAGTAATCGAGTCTATGATAGGCTTTTGTACATTCTGCTGAACAACAGTCTTTAACTGGACTTTTATTTTGACGGGTTGGCGTACATTTACAGTTCTGTGTATGTGATGTGATGCTGCTTTTACTTAAATCAAACGGTCAAATGCTCATGAAGTGACTGTCAGAGCAGTTCTGGGGATGTTGTTCATGTGTTCACGTGATTATTTAGTGAGACAGCAGACGCTGAATTCACCGCGAGCTTAATGCGCTTACGTGTGTTTAATGAATGAAGAGGCGCTTCTGCGCCATTCATTAACAGAGACACGCAGAACATGCAGGATTCATATTTAAAAAGACTATTCCGGCTTAATACTTACAGATATTCGTCCATATCGTGATTTGATGTAAGTGCAATGACCTATTTTTAATGAATTCATTCAATAACATAACAGCTGTTGTTTTTTCGAGGAACGCTGAACATAACTTCTAGTCATTGCCCCCCTGCCACAGTTACCCGGTCATTATGTGGGAAACACTGCAGATATATTTAGAATAAGTTAAACGCTAACTTTATAGTTCGACCTCTTATTAACGTTCGCACTCTTCCACTGATAAACATGGTATTAGCTCTGTGGCTAATCTAATATAGCAATGCATTAAGCGGCTGTAAGTGATGTTACAGAATATTTATAAGTGATAATGATAGGACCGTTAGCTAGAACTACCACATCATTGTATATACAGTGTATGAACTAAATCATTTCACATGAAGAACGACAGACTCACCGTCAAAACAGAAAAAAAAATCTCCGTGGCTGGCTTGGCTGATCGCTTTCTTCGCTAGTGGATTTCTGGCGCTGTTGTCAAACTCTGGAGCTGCAGAGCTCCCTCTGGTGGGTAAACTATGCAACACTCATAACATGAGTAAAGCATGAGACTGTTTCTCATCATTCATCGGCCGTTATAAACGCCGATGCCGATTTAAATGCAATAAGCTCATATCGGCCGATAATATCGGCCGGCCGATATATCGGTCGGGCTCTAACACCAATACTGGTTGTTAAACGAAATACCCACACTGTTTTAGAGCTGTCACTTGTCCAAATGAATTAGTGGAACAGAACTAGCAGTTAACTAACAATATAATAACACACCATCATTGCTCAAGTCTCTGAAACTTGGCAGCTGTCAGAGTCTCTCAGCTCAAACACGGTTTCACGTCCATCTGTGACGATGAGAGCAACTCTGTTTGAGATATCAGTGCAACATCTGTACATCTGAAATCACACCCGCAAACCAATCAAACCGATTTCAAAGCACCCTGAGATGAAGTCCGTTATTAATAAAGAGTAGTGTTGTAACGGTACCAAAATTTCAGTATTCGGTACCAATACCACTAAAAAACCACGATTCTCTGTACCAATTTCGGTACCAAAGCAAAACACAAAAATATTCTAAAAAAAAACACTTTTTAGCAATAAAAATAATACCAATGCCATTCTTTATACTTATTTACAATTGTGTTTAAAGTTTTTCTACAAGTAATATAATTATGAAAAACTTAAT
This sequence comes from Carassius auratus, assembly GCF_003368295.1. Classification (NCBI taxonomy): domain Eukaryota; kingdom Metazoa; phylum Chordata; class Actinopteri; order Cypriniformes; family Cyprinidae; genus Carassius; species Carassius auratus. The sequence goes on along the minus strand of NC_039279.1, from coordinate 2,160,093 downwards.
TTTTATTAAAATTAAAACATGGAAGAAATATTGTGTGATTTATTTCTTTAAAAAATAAAGTAGTAGCAGTATCACATACATTCTACTAACAGTAATATTTCTAGCAAAGTGCCTTTATGTAAAAATGAACTTTTATTTTGACGGGTTACCGTGAATACCTTTAAATTGACACTGGTTTTACTCAAATCAAACGGTAAAATGCTTGTGAAGTGACTCAGTTAGAGCAGTTGTGGTGATGTTGTTGATGTATTTATGTCCTCATTGCTGCAAACCCTAAATTATAAAATGCAATCAGTTTCAAACTAGTCCTGCCTGATCTCCACTGAACACTGGTGAGAACTCATGAGGTCTTCATTAAACACTTCACAACACCAACACATACGTCCTGTCTGAGCATCCCAAAGACAGGCAGCTGCAGATTAACTTAGCGCACATCAGTATCACGTTATCGGAGCGATCTATCGCTGATTGAACAGGACTGTTCATGTCTGCAGTTGTTTTAGGAGATGATGGATTCACTTACTTTCCTGTAGACCAGCATGTTTGGAGACTCGTCGGCCACACCGTTACTGCTCTGAGCACACGAGCTCGGCTGAGCCATACTGGAGCACAGGAACGGCCAGAGCTGCTGCTAACACCGGATACTCCTGACAGACAGGCAGATCGATCACAGACAGATCACAGACAGACAGACAGACAGACAGATATCTTACAGAGACAAACAGATCACAGACAGACAGACAGATATCTTACAGACAGACAGACAGATCACAGACAGACAGATATCTGACAGACAGGCAGGTTGATCACAGACAGATCACAGACAGACAGACAGACAGACAGATATCTTACAGACAGAAAGACAGATCACAGACAGATATCTTACAGACAGACAGACAGATCACAGACAGACAGATATCTTACAGACAGACAGACAGACACAGACAGACAGATATCTTACAGACAGACAGACGGACACAGACAGACAGATATCTTACAGAGACAGACAGATCACAGACAGATCACAGACAGACAGACAGATATCTTACCGACAGACAGATCACAGACAGACAGATATCTTACAGACAGACAGACAGACAGATCACAGACAGACAGACAGATCACAGACAGACAGACAGATCACAGACAGACAGACAGATATCTTACAGACAGACAGACAGGTCACAGACAGATCACAGACAGACAGACAGATATCTTACAGACAGACAGATCACAGACAGATCACAGACAGACAGACAGATATCTTACAGACAGACAGACAGATCACAGACAGACAGACAGATCACAGACAGATCACAGACAGACAGACAGATATCTTACAGACAGACAGACAGGTCACAGACAGACAGATATCTGACAGACAGGCAGGTTGATCACAGACAGATCACAGACAGACAGATATCTTACAGACAGACAGATCACAGACAGATCACATACAGATCACAGACAGATATCTTACAGACAGAATAGTGACAGACAGATAGACAGATCAAAAGATAAACAAAACAATAAATGACAGAAAGACACATTACAGACAGAATAGAGACAGAGACAGAATACAGACGGACAGATTACAACTAGACAGATTACAGACACATTACAGACAGAATACAGAAAAGGAAACAGATTACAGATTGGCCGATTACTGACAGAATACGGACAGACAAATAGATAGGTCAAATGATAAACAGAAACAATGAATGACAGACAGACAGATTACAGACAGGATAGAGACAGAATTCAGACAGATTACAGACAGATTAAAGGCAAAATACAGAGAGAGATAGCTAGATCAAATGATAAATAGAAACAATGAACAGACAGATTAGACAGAATACAGACAGATTACAGACAGACAAATAGACAGATTACACGCAGAATACAGATAGATAGATCAAATGTTAAATAGAGACAATGAACAACAGATTACAGACAGAATGCAGATTATAGACAGACACAAAGACAGATTACACATAGAATACAGACACATTACAGAATAAAAACAGATAGATAGATAGATAGATAGATAGATAGATAGATAGATAGATAGATAGATAGATAGATATGTTAAAGCTATTGTGAGTGTATAAAGCACAGATAGTGATGAAGACAGTGATGGCAGCATGAAGACTGGAGCTGCAGAGGAATAAAGATGAAGTCTCTCACAGGCGAGTGATGATGGTGTCGTTCAGCAACACACACACACACACACACACACACACACACACACACACACACACACACACACACACACCAGCATCCTTCAGAACGACGCGTTCACACAAAACCACAACACTGACACACAACAACGCGCCTCGACGCGCGCGACACACGCGGCCTGAGGACGCGACGGACCGACGGAGGAGAGGAGGGAAGGTGTTTCAGTGATCCCGCGTCACGCGTCGAATAAACACACACTCACCTCGCACGATCGCGCCGCGTCGCGTCGCTGCTCCGTCCTCGTCGGTTCGCGCAGGGCAGTGCGTCAGCTGGCGGTCGAGCTGAAGGGGTAGTTATTCATTGGAAACGATGAGTTATTTGCCCCTCGATATGACAACTATCGCTTTCCTGTCCTCCAGCGAGCGGCGGCGCGCAAATCTCACAACTAGAGCGTGAACGCGCAGGGTCCACGGCCAATCACACGCACGCTCCCGCTGTCCGCGCGTCCGTGTCACACATTGCATTACACTTCATGCACAATATGATCTATTACAGTTATGATTCTGCGCTTGACTGCAAGCGTTATTATTAAGTATTGCTTCATAGTGTTTTGACTGAAATATAATTTTCTCCAAAAATCGTTGTTTAATGTACTCTAATGTAATTTATTTTCACTGTTTGCACCGGACTATATTGCACTGCATTATTTACACTTTGTATAAATAATTTTATTTTTGTTTTATTTTATTTCCTTATTATTTTTTTACGTTCTAAGATTATTTGTTGATTTTTAAATGTTTTATATTTGCTTTTTTCTTTTCTTTGGTAAACTACCTTTGTGTAAAAAAGTGGTAACACTTTATTTTAAGGTGTCCTTATTACACGTTAATGTACTTATGGTTATAATAACAATTAATTATGCATAATTACATGCAAATAACCCTTATCCTAACCCTAAACGTATAGTAAGTACATGTAGTTAATTATTATTAGTAAGTACTTAAATTAATAATTACACTGTATAACAAGGACACCTTAAAATAAAGTGTAACCCAAAATGCTTTTGAAAGTCAAACAATTCATGAAGCTGTAAAAATGTTCACTTAATACCAACAGATGACATTGTTTTGGATTAACAGGAAATGTAATTAATTAATTTAACATTTAAAAACACAAGTGACAACTATTCTGGTAATGCATCTCAATCTGACTTTTCTGTTCAATTATTAATCAACAGCAAAAATGTGATTGGGTTTTAATTCACAAATATTAATCTAGAGAGTCTGAACTACATGTTGATATAATATATGATTTATGGCTCAGATCACAGCTTGACTCACCTATATGTTGTAATAAAGCATTGACGTTGTTTGGAAGACCTGCTGAATAAATTGTTCAGCATTATATAACAAACTCTAATATAATATAACGGCTCAGCTATCCTCCAGTTCCATATATTAGGAGAAGCCAGTCTAATCAGACTGTTTATTGCAATAAAAGGGCAAGAAAACAGCAGCGGATAATGAACACCCGCAGGGTTTGAGAAGAGAAGGTTACTGCTCATTACATGCAGCATGTTTACAGCACACAGGACAAACACCTTATTACACTAATGTCTCCTGTTATCATCAAATGATGGAAATATTAAAGGTTCCCCACTCTCACAGTGTTAAAGCAATAGTTCACTAAACAATGAACGTGTGCTGTAAATATCCTCACCCTCGGGTCGTCCGAGATCAGGATAAGTTTGTTTCTTCATCAGGTTTGGAGAAATGTAGCGCTGCATCAGTGTCTCATCAATGGATGCTCTGCAGTGAATGGGTGCCGTCAGAATGAGAGTCTGATAAAAACATCACAATAATCCACAGCACTCCAGTCCATCAGTGAACATCTGGAGAAGGTTTAGATCTGTTTTAAACGCTGCTTGATCTGTGCAGATTTCTCTCCTGATTCAGACCAGAACACTTTTTCACTGGAGGAAGTGTTATTATGGATTATTTGAGTTAAAATCATCTTAATGCTGGATGTGTTTCATCTTTTGTCTTCTCCAGATGTTCACTGATGGACTGGAGTGCTGTGGATTATTGTGATGTTTTTATCAGACTCTCATTCTGACGGCACCCATTCACTGCAGAGCATCCGTTGATGAGACACTGATGCAGTGCTACATTTCTACAAACCTGATGAAGAAAATCTTAGATGATCTGAGGATGAGCACACTGTCATTGTCACACTCAAAGATAATAATCCACATCATCTCAGAAATCCAGCCTCAGTTTTAAAATGTGATGTAAGTAAAGTTACTCATCCGGCTTCTGTCAAACCTTAAAAGATACTTAACTCAGAAGCATCGTCTGGCTAATGTGAAATGGACACTAAAAGGGCTGCGTGAGACGACATGCAGATCGATTCAGTTCTAGAAATAAACTTTAACAGCCTGTCTGTACGTATAAATGTTCATTTATCTCAAGTTCTCTCCATATGGAAACGAAGCCAGCGATGCTGAGCTGCTCCAACATTTGCTCGTCTCAGGTAACATTCATTAGTTTTGTGTAAGAGATGACTGAATCTCATTAGCAGAAGTCAGTCGATGTCTCCCTGTGGTGTCTGTGTGTCCAAACTCTGCTCATCAGCGCCTGCAGTCGCTTACAGAACATCATTCTATTAGTGACAAATCAATAGCAGATGATTTATGATAGTTATCAGGAAATATATGTAGAGACACCGGGGCAAGTTGTCACTCTTTCACTCCAGTGAATATTTTCAGAGTGGGTTTATTTTTAAAAGTCTTGACTACAACAAAACCTATTTTTATGGTGCAAATTGTTTATACATTTCAGAAATCATGACAAAGAAATTACAAGTAACATATTAAATTATACATAAATCTTTGAAGTAGAAAAACTGATTTTTTTTGTTTTTATAAACTCCAATCATTTTTTTCAATAATTGACAACTTAAGAAAAAAAAATGTTTTTACATTATATTTTTCAGTTTAATTTCAGTTTAATATTTAGTATTTTTTAATGTCCTTGTCATTTTAGTTTTTTTATTTTTTATAATTCTATGTAGTTTAAATTTATTGTTATTATTATTTTCAGTTTTAGTCATTTTTAAAATAAAAAGTACTTATTTATTAGCCAAGGCAGCATTTCATTAGTATTTTTTATGTATTATTTATATTTTATTTTATATCAGATTTACTTCAATTATTTTAAATACTTTTAGTTATCAAATTTTAGTTCAGTTAAATCAAATATTTGACAGAAATTAATAAAATATGATGATGATGATTTCGTCAAATATTCTACACTCTCAGAAAAAAAAAAGAATGGGTGCATATTGATACCTAAAAAAGGTACAAAAGGTACCTCCCCACTGACATCTTTTGTACCTTTTTTCTGAGAGTGTAACATGAGATACAGCTTTAAACCCAACACTCAAAAGCACTGTTTGAGAGGAAAAACACAAGTGTATTTACTGAGGGGTGACTTCCCCGTGTGACAGCTAGCCCCGGTCTGCAGAGTGTGGTCAGACGAGCAGCTGTGTCTCATTACACACTGCTATAAAGCCAAACACACACTGATCTGGAGCCTGCGGAGCTGCCACATGTCCCACTCGCCTCTCTCCTGTGTCTCCTGAAGGAGCTTCTCTCCTGCTGGGACCATATGCTGCTCCTGCACCAATCAATGCGCTGGGATGAACTCAGATATTAACATGCGAGTCAGGAAGCAGCGGAGCAGGTGAAATGCCAGAGATGAGCTCAGGAAGACCTTCCTTCTGTGAGGATCATCTTCTTCATCATCATCATCATCATCAGCAGCAGCAGGAAACCTGATCACAGCGCACACTATATTAAACAAACCAAGCCTGTTTCTAAGAGCATGACTGTAATTTAAAATAAAATAACTACTAAATCAATAAATATGCTATATGAGTTCTTATATTTTACCATTTTATAAACTAGAACAAATAAACTCTGATGTCTGATGCATTTTGGTTTGACTGTATATATATATTTATATTTATATAAACTAAAATACTTTAATTTGTTGCAAGGCAACATTTTTCAGTTTAACTTGATGCACTAAAATAACAAAAACTGAAATTAAAATAAATAAATATTATATACATAAAACTACAAAAATACACGACTACAACTTTAAATAAAATAAAAATTATAATCATTCAAACATTAAAGGCTATAATTGTCTCTTAATGATACTAAAGTAACCCTGCACATGACAGACAGCTCAACAAATACATCTTTTTTCTTCATATTACAAAGAAAACTGGAGGAAGATAATCTCAGATGTCATGAAAAAAATTTATCCTAATGATACAAAAAAAAAAAAAATCGTATTTTCTTTATGCAAAATGCATTTTGAACAGAAATATAACTATGTTGTATAATTAGCATATAAATGTGTTTGTGTGATATAATAATATATAATTGGACAAATAAACCATGTCTGTCAGGTAATCATTTAAAGTTAATATTAAATCATATATATATATATACACACACACACACACACACACACACACACACACATAAAATGTTCTAAAATTGTATAATTTTCTTTTATTTGATTTTTTCTTCTTATACTGTTTTTTTTATAATTTTTTCTTCTCATCTCTGTATTTATTACACACAGTTCATCCAAACCTGCCTTGCTTTGCATTCATTTAATCACCATCACACTCGGATCATTTAACTCCACACACACACACACACACACACACACACACACACACACACACACACACACACACACACACACACACACACACACACACACACACACAGTATAAACCTTCAGAAATATTCATTTTCCCCATTCATTTGATCCTCTTGATCTTTGGATGAATATATTTGAGTGAGCTTTAGCAGAGCAGGCACGGCCGACACACACACACACACACAGATCAAATATTAACCGCTGAGCACGCTGTGAATGGCGTCTGTCGTATGAATAAATGTAAGCACACATCAGCAGATGTTCTGGTGATCTGGTGTTACACAGAGAAAGCAGCACACTGGACAGGATCAATGCATGTGAACACAACAACTCTTTTATTTCTACTTGGGTCCGAGCATGTCCTGCGGTCGCACCCACTGCTCAAACTGCTCCTCCGTCAGGAAACCCAGCTTCACCGCCGTGGCTTTCAGAGTCGATCCCTCTTTGTGCGCCGTCTTTGCAATCAGGGCAGCTTTATCATACCCTGAAAAAGAGCGAGAGACGACTGAGCGACTGACCACACACACACTGACCCCAGGTGTATTACTGCTCTCTGTGTGGTTACCTATGTGAGGGTTCAGCGCTGTGACCAGCATCAGAGACTCGTTCATCAGTTTGTTGATCCTCTCTGTATTAGCCTCGATCCCAGACACACAGTTATTGGTGAAGGAGACCGAAGCGTCGCCCAGCAGCCGAGCCGAGTTCAGCACGTTCTTAATCTGGAACACAGAAACTACTGCTTGGTTTTTTCTCCAGGGAACACAGGAACGGATTAAATCATATCTTGAAAGCAGAGGACTCACGATCATGGGCTTGAACACGTTGAGCTCAAAGTGTCCGTTGCTTCCTCCGATAGTAACAGCCACGTGGTTCCCCATCACCTGAGCTGCTACCATAGTCATAGCCTCACACTGCGTGGGGTTCACCTTCCCTGACACACACACACACACACACACACACACACACACACACGAGAATAAAGCACAGCAGTAAACACACCTCTGTGCTTCTACAGGCACTCTACAGCACTGAGCAGATCTCTAATGCTGTGTGTGTGTGTGTGTGTGTGTGTTGCACTTTTCAAAGGTCGAGGACATCAAGGCCCCATAAATAGACCAGAAACTGAAGGCCAGAGCTAAAGGTCAGAGGTGAACACATCCATACGATCCTCTGCTCAGCTTCCTGCGAGCCTCAGGCTGTGATTGGCCGACGGACGCGTCACTCACCGGGCATGATGCTGGAGCCGGGCTCGTTCTCGGGCAGCATCAGCTCTCCCAGACCCGAGCGAGGGCCAGATCCCAGGAAGCGGATGTCGTTGGCGATCTTCATCATGCTGACGGCGACGGTGTTCAGAGAGCCGCTCAGCTCCACCAGTGCATCGTGGGCCGCCAGAGCCTCGAACTTATTCACCGCTGTGACGAACGGAAGACCTGCGGACGGGAAGCAGAATAACCCAAGAGGAATTAAATATCACGCCGCAAAACACTGATAATAATCAGAAATGTTTCTTGGGCAGTAAATCATCATATTATTCTGATTTCTGAAGATCATGTGACACTGAAGACTGGAGGAATGATGCTGAAAATACAGCGGAGCATCACAGAAATACATTACACTTTAACACAGATTCACACAGAAAACAGATGTTTACATTAGAATAATATTTCAGTATTTTTACTGTTGTTTTGATCAAATAAAAGCAGCTTTGGTGAACAGAAGATACTTTTTACAAATCATAATGACCCCAGACTCTTGAATGGGAGTGTATAAGAGTTGTGTGTGTGTGTGTGTGTGTTACCTGTGAGCGCAGCTACTTTATCTGCTACTTTCTCAGCGAAGCCGATGCGTGTGTTGAGTCCGGTGCCCACCGCAGTCCCCCCCGCTGCCAGCTCATACACACGACACATGGACGCTTTCACTCGCTCCATGCTGTACTTCACCTGCTGCACGTATCCACCGAACTCCTGCACACACACACACACACACACACACCACGGTCACTCTCGGTCTATGCGCTCCGCTCTCCTCCGGAGGGTCTTCAGAGGAGGGTTTGAGATGTGATGAATCAGTACCTGTCCGAGCGAGAGCGGCACGGCGTCCTGTGTGTGTGTGCGGCCGATCTTGATGATGTCTCTGAACTGCTCAGCTTTAGCAGCGAGAGCGTCGTGCAGCGTCTGAAGAGCCGGCAGAAGAACCTGGTGCACCTCTGTAGCAGCGGCGATGTGCATCGCGGTGGGGAACGTGTCATTAGAGCTCTGAAAACACACACACACCACACACACACACCACACACACACATAAAAAAAAAATGAAAGAAACACCATTCATTTGGGAAGCATTTAATTCACTGAATTACTCAAAAATAGACTTTACCTTATGATGTTTTATATTATATTATTTCAAATTCCGTAAATAATAACAACCAGTGAGATTATAAAATAAATAAATAAATAAATAAATATAAAAGAAATGTATTTGAAAGAAAAATATAAAATGTTAAATAAAAGTATTAAAAATAAAGATTATATAATATTATTTTAAATTCCATATATAATAACAACCTGTCTCTGAGTGTGTGTGTGTGTGTGTGTGTGTGTGAGAGTGTGTGTGTGAAGTGTGTGTGTCTCTCTATGTGCGTGTGCGTGTGTGTGTGTGTGTTAGAGTGAGTGAGTGTGTCTCAGTGTGTATAGTGTGTGTGTGTGTGTGTCTGTGTGTATATATTGTGTGTATGTGTCTCTGTGTGTGTGTGTGTGTATAGTGTGTGTGTGTGTGTGTGTGTGTGTGTGTAGTGTGTGTAGTGTGTGTAGTGTGTGTGTGTGTGTGTATAGTGTTTGTGTGTGACTCTCTGTGTGTGGTGTGTGCGCGTGTGTCTCTCTATGTGTGTGTGTGTGTGTGTGTTAGAGTGAGTGAGTGAGTGTGTCTCAGTGTGTATAGTGTGTGTGTGTGTGTCTGTGTGTATATATTGTGTGTGTGTGTCTGTGTGTGTGTGTGTGGTATAGTGTGTGTGTGTAGTGTGTGGTGTGTATAGTGTTTGTGTGTGTCTCTCTATGTGTGTGTGCGGCGTGTGTCTCTCTATGTGTGTGTGTGTGTGTGTTAGAGTGAGTGAGTGAGTGTGTCTCAGTGTGTATAGTGTGTGTGTGTGTCTGTGTGTATATATTGTGTGTGTGGTGTCTCTGTGTGTGTGTGTGTGTATAGTGTGTGTGTGTGTGTGTGTCTGTATAGTGTGTGTGTGTAATGTGTGTGGTGTGTGGTGTGTGTGTGTGTGTGTGTATAGTGTGTGTATAGTGTGTGTGTGTGTGTGTGTGACCTGGCTCTTGTTGACGTGGTCGTTGGGGGTGGACAGGGGTGTTTGCTGCCCAGTGTTCCTCCGAGGATCTCGATGGCTCTGTTACTGATCACCTCGTTGACGTTCATGTTCGTCTGTGTTCCGGATCCCGTTTGCCACACCACCAGCGGGAAATGATCATCCCAGCTTCCCATCAGCCACCTGGGCACAGAACACACAGCAGACACACACCACACCAAGCGCGTCTCAGTCTCATCAAGCTCAGATATACAGTTCACCCTAAACAGCCCAGGGGTGTAATAAACCTCATCAGCTGCTTTAATGATGGCGTCTGCGATCTTCGGGTCCAAACCGTAATCTTTATTCACTTCCGCAGCAGCTTTCTTCAGGACCCCGAAGGCTCTGATCACCTGAATCTACAGGAAGAGGAATTATTCTCAGCATTACACACTGTTACAGATCATAATCAGACATTAATGAGAGTCACAGGTGTGTTTCTCACGGGCATTCTCTCTGTGACTCCTCCGATCTTGAACGTTCATGGTTGATCCTGACCGTCTGAGCTCCATAATATTTATCAGAAGGGACTTTGAGCTCCCCGAACGTGTCCCTCTCGATCCGGAACGACTCTGAACTGGCCTGAAACCACAGAAAACACATTCACTGACACACAGAAGCTCTTCAACTGCTCATCAAGGCTGCATTTATTTTGGTCAAAAATAGAGTAACATTTTGAAATATTATTATAAGGTCAAACAGCTTTCTGAAGATCACGTGACAATGAAGACTGGAGGAATGATGCTGAAAATACAGCGGAGCATCACAGAAATACATTACACTTTAACACAGATTCACACAGAAAACAGATGATTTACATTAGAAAATATTTCACAATTTTTCCTGTATTTTGGATCAAGTAAAATCAGCTTTGATGAGCAGAAGACGCGTCTTTAAAATAACTCTTACTGTTCAAAAACCTTTGACTGGTAGTGCGTCTGAATATTATTATTAAATATTCTCATCATTAAAAACTGATCAGAAACTCCTTCTCGTGTTTCTCAATCACTATAATTCACACTTTCCACCCTCAGAAAATCAAACAAGCTCTGGAAAGCGCAAATTCACGTTTAAACTGTTATGAAAAGTATGTACGAATAGTAATAATATAATTCTGAGCGTTGCAGATGAAGGTCATCCCCGGCCCGTGGGTACAGCTCACGGCTCACTATACACCGCAGAAACAGCGTGATTTTACCATCCTGAGCGTGCTGTGCGGGAGCCCCGGAGCAGGGCAGATGTTCCGGACGGTGATGGGTCTGTGAGCGGCTCGAAGATTCGACAGAGCCGCGCTGAAGAGCTGCAGGTTCCGTGCGGAGCGATACATGGCGACCAGGGGCGGAACTACTTCCTCACCAACCAGAGGCGAGATTCAGGGGGCGGACGCTTATTAGTGAAACACAACACGAGGCGCTGTCCCAAATGTGCTACTTATACTACGCCATTAAAGCATTTACTCTTTTGGTGAATAATACGTACACTCGTTTGAGTGTGTGTAGAAAGAATAGGCGAGCTTTGGAAAAAACAATTACGTAATATACAACGGTCTCGCACATCCGCCATGTTTGTAGTTTTTAAAAAATTTTCTTCGTGTTTGTAGTTCTGAACCGAATTCTTCGCCAATGCGCCATTTAGAGTGTGCACGGATCCACACTACCTGAAATAGTACACCATCCGGGACTTTAGGCATACTTTTATAAACATTCTATGATCAGAATCAGAATGAGCTTTATTGCCAGGTATGTTTACACATAGAAGGAATTTGTTTTCGTGACAGAAGTGACAGCGACAGAAAAAAAAAAACACATAATAAAAGAATAAAAAATACAAATAAGTAGGTAAGGAATGACAATATACAATTGACAATTGAATGGAGGTATATTAAAATAAACAATAATGATTAGTGACACAATGTTATTTATGGTGGATAGTATGAACATTGGGACCTGAGATCAGAGAAATAAACAAAATGAGCGCTTTTAGTGGCCTTCTTGTCTCCAATTTGTCACGTATGATAGAGCTAAATAATTATTAATCGTCTTTCGTCAAAAGTCTCGAAGATGTTGCGATTTGAAGAGCGAATAACGCAGCTGTTACTTTTTCCAAGTAACGATTAACTACTTTATAGTGCATAAATGTAAAATTAAATGGAGATTATAACAATCTGAGCCACCGCGCGCGCCCCCTGCCGGGAACTGACGGTGTTTGCAAAATTTTCGTTAGTTTTTCAAATTTTCGTAAGTTTAGACTGAAACGCCAATGGCCATCAAAGACAAGGTAAAATATATTTGTAAATGTTTTAAATTATATTTATATTTTTATAAATATATATGGATTTATATATATTAATATATATTTATTATATATATTATTATTATATTAAGTTATTTTCTGTTAAACAAACTTTGGCTACACAAAAGGTATTGAATATTTATTATTGCCCGAATGGATATTAATTCAATACAATATTATGTTCTATTTATTTTTTCTTAGTCTTAACATCTTTGTTTTTATCAATTTCTATAATGAATTCTATTAATTTCTATAAATTATTCTTCATCAGTAATTAATATACTTAATTTAATTTACTTAAAAATTAAGCAATTAAGTTCGATTTTTTATTTTAATGTTAATTTTCTAACAATGTATTAATAATTTCAGTAAA
>NC_039279.1:2126660-2147062 GCF_003368295.1 Carassius auratus | reverse complement strand
TTGACTGCTCGCACTTCTTGGAGGGTGGGTGAAATGACCAGCGAATCCACCCCGGTCCTGCCTCTGCCATCTCCTGCTGACCCTGAACCCATGCAGGTGGGACGACTGCGTCTTACTTCCGCAGAAGCAAGAGAGACTCACCCGGGGCTTATGTCTCTACTGTGGGAGGGCCGGACACTTCGTTGGAAAATGCCCGCTAAAAGCCAAGGCCCATCAGTAGCCAGGGGGATTCTGGTGGGCACATCTCCGCTTAATTTCCCCCACTCCTCCCGCACACTACTTCCCGTGGGTGTCCAGTTCGGAGGTTCTCGTCACTCCTGTTCGGCCCTGGTGGATTCTGGGGCTGGTGGTAGTTTCCTGGACACGGCACTGGCCAGCAGTGGGGGAATTCCCGCCATTCCCCTCTCTACTCCTATCTCTGTTCGGTCTCTGGATGATTCCCCTATCAACTACCATCACTCACCTCACCCCTCCTGTAAGTCTTATCGTTTCTGGCAATCACCATGAGATAACCGAGCTGTACCTTCTTGATTCCCCGAGTGCCCCCGTGGTTCTGGGACACCCGTGGTTGGTGCAGCACGGTCCTCATGTGGATTGGGCCAGAAACTCAGTCTTGTCTTGGAAACAGTCTTGTCTTGAGTCTTGTTTGGGTTCTGCCTCTTTTCCTGGTTTGTGTTTCCTGGTTGTGCAGGTGGATGATGCTGATCGGTCCGGGGGTGCCGGAGGAGTACTGCGATCTGCGGCAGGTCTTCAGCAAGTCCCGGGCTGTGTCCCTGCCTCCTCACCGGCCTTATGATTGTGCCATTCAACCTCCTCCCAGGCACTTCTCCGCCCAGGGCGTCGGTTATATTTCCCTGTCTGGTCCAGAAAGAGAGGCTATTGGACAAATATAGTCGTGAGTCCCTTGATGCCTGGTCTCATCCGTCCTCCTCGTCTCCTGCTGGCGCAGGGTTTTCTTTGTTAAGAAGAAGGACGGCTCCTTGCGCCCTTGTATTGATTACAGAGGTTTGAATGACATTACCATTAAGAATAGGTACCCCCTGCCCTTAATGTCATCTGCCTTTGAACTTTTGCAGGGAGCCAAGGTCTTCAGTAAGTTGGACCTCCGTGAATGCTTATCACCTGGTTCGGATTCGAGAGGGGGATGAGTGGAAGACAGCATTCAACACTCCTTCGGGACATTATGAGTACCGGGTGCTACCCTTTGGTCTGACAAATGCCCCAGCTGTCTTCCAGGCCCTGGTTAAATGAACGTGGTTGCGAGACATGGTTAACAAGTTTGTCTTTGTGTACCTACGATGACATTCTTATTTTCTCTCCTTCACTTTCAGGTACACACCCAACACGTGCGCCAGGTGCTACAACGGCTGCTGGAGAACCAGCTATATGTTAAAGCGGAGAAGTGCGTTTTCCACTCCAAGTCAGTTCCCTTCCTGGGCTATATCATTTCGGCGGAGGGAATCAAAGCTGATCCCGCTAAGGTAAGGGCCGTAGCCGAGTGGCCACCTCCAGACTCACGAAAGGCACTGCAGCGGTTTCTGGGATTTGCCAACTTCTACAGGCGCTTCATCAGAAACTTTAGTCAGGTTGCTGCACCCTTGACAGCTCTTACTTCCACTAAGGTACCGTTTAGGTGGAATTTGAAGGCTCAGGAGGCCTTTAATGACCTAAAGTCCCGATTCATTTCTGCTCCTGTTCTTTCATTTCCAGACCCTGAACGCCAGTTTATTGTGGAGGTGGATGCTTCTGAGATTGGAGTAGGTGCGGTCCTTTCTCAGAGATCCCCCAGAGATGGGAAGGTACATCCCTGTGCCTACTACTCTCACCGCCTGAGCCCAGCAGAACGGAATTATGACGTAGGGAACCGGGAACTGTTGGCGGTCAGGCTAGCCTTGGGTGAGTGGCGTCACTGGTTGGAGGGGTCAGCACAGCCCTTCTTGGTTTGGACGGACCATAAGAACTTGGAATATGTCCGTTCGGCCAAGAGGGTGAGTTTCACGCCAGGCCCGATGGGCACTCTTCTTTGGCCGGTTCAACTTCTTCTCTCGTATCGCCCAGGCTCCAAAAATATAAAACCTGATGCCCTCTCCCGTCTTTACAGAGATACAAAAGGAACCAGTGTATCTACTGAAACAATTATCCCTAAAGAGATTGTGGTAGGGTCCCTCTCCTGGGACGTGGAGAGGAGAGTGCTGGAAGCCATACGAGAGAGAGAGGTGCCGAGGGAGTGCCCAGAGGGTAGACTTTTCGTGCCGGATGGGCTGCGCCCTGAAGTCCTCCAGTGGGGGCATTCATCCAAGTTAGTCTGTCATCCTGGGGTTCGGAGATCTCTGGCTGCCATCCGCCAGCGATTTTGGTGGCCATCCATGGCCCAGGACGTCCAGGCAGTTTGTGTTTGCCTGCCCAATTGCGCCCAGAACAAGAGTTCTAATCAGCCTCCTGTTGGTCTGCTACAGCCCTTACCCATCCCCTCCCCGCCCCTGGTCACACATAGCCCTTGACTTTGTCACTGGTCTTCCACCATCGAGGGTAACACCGTAGTATTGACGGTGGTTGATCGCTTCTCTAAAGCGGGCCCATTTTCATCCCCCTTCCCAAACTGCCTTCAGCTAAGGAGACCGCTCAAGTGGCTGGTTTGACCACATCTTCCGGATTCATGGCCTTCCGGTGGACGTGGTTTCTGATAGGGGGCCACAGTTTGTCTCCCGATTCTGGAAGGAGTTCTGTCGACAGATCGGGGCCTCTACGAGTCTGTCGTCAGGTTTCACCCTCAGACCAATGGGCAGTCCGAGCGGGCAAACCAGGTTTTGGAACAAGCTCTCCGCTGCCTGACGTCCCATAATCCGAGTTCTTGGAGCCAACAGTTATCCTGGATTGAATATGCCCATAACTCCTTGCCAGTGGCGGCCACAGGTATGTCTCCATTCCAGTGCTCCATTGGTTTTCAACCTCCTATGTTCCCCTCACAGGAACCCGATGCTGCTGTTCCGTCTGCCTTAGCCTTCGTCCGCAGGTGTCGCCGCACCTGGAGGAGGGCTGAGGAAACCTTGGCTCGGGTTTCCAGACGAACCAAAGCAGCGGCTGACCGTCACCGTATTCCTGCTCCCCGCTACGTATGTGGTCAGAGAGTATGGCTGTCTACCAAGGACCTTCCTCTCCGGGTGGCTTCTCGCAAGTTAGCCCCCAGGTTCATGGGGCCATATCAGATCACCAAGGTATTGAGTCCGGTGGCGGTAAAGCTCAAGTTACCTCCCATACTTGGTCGGGTACACCCAGTCTTTCATGTTTCTCGGATCAAGCCTGTGTTTTCATTCTCGCCTTAACCCATCTGCTACTAACCCTCCCCCTCCCCGTCTAGTGGATGGTTCCCCAGCCTTCACTGTCAGGAGGTTGCTGGATGTCAGACGTCGTGGTCGGGGATTTCAGTATCTGGTGGACTGGGAGGGATATGGTCCGGATGAGAGGAGTTGGGTCCCGGCTCGGGATATTCTGGATCGGTCGCTGATCGAGGACTTCAACCGGCAGCGTGGTGGTACCTTCCCTGGAGCGCCAGGGGGCGCTCCTGGGAGGGGGGTAATGTCACGCCCCGGGCTGATCTGTCTGTTTTTCCCCATAGTGTGTGTTGTTTACACTTACCATGTGCTTCTGTGTCACCGTGGTGCCCGTCTCCGCCCTCTTGTTTCATTATTATCTTGTTATTGGTCACCATCACCTGCTCTGCATTATGATAATCACTCCTTCTCTATTTAGTCTCCTCATGTGTGCTGTCTGTTGTCAGATCGTCGAGTTGTTTTCGTCCATGTCTCAACTTTATCCACATCTCTTGTTTAGCCTACACAGAGATCGTGCCCGTTTTGTTTTCATCCTCTAGTTTGTTTGTTTTTTTTCCCACTTCCTCCTGCTTTCAGGCAGCGCTACTCTCCAGCCTTCCGTGTTAGAGCTCACCGATCGCTGTCACCCCTCTTCTTCGCCGCGCCACAGCGCGCCACCAGTTCCCCGCCTCAACAGCGCCCCCGCCTCCCTGTCAGTTTGTCCGGGCATTGCATCAGAGGATTTCCTAGTGGAATTCGTCCAGGAGGCTCTTTTGGATCTGCTCCAGACTGCCCTGTTCCTGGATAGTTTTTTGTTAATTCTCATTTTTATTTTTTTCTCTGTCCTTTGGAATTAAGCCATCTAATAAACTGACCTTTTGAGCACCTGCAACTGAGTCCCAGTCTCGCCCCTTGACAACAAATTGATGTTCACAATAGTTTAAAAAACAGATAGGTTTTAATGGTGACCACTAGATGGAAGCACATATTAAAATAATAACAAGTGTTACTGATCACCTACTTTCTGCTGACTAGTAAGTAAAAATTCATTTACTAGCTCTGTCCTTTCAAAACCACATGAACAAATAAGAAATGATGCAGAAAACAACAGTCATTATTTCCACACAGTGAAGATGAAAGGACTTGAACTGTCCGGCAAAAAAATAGAAATAGACAAAACTAAAATATAAATCATCATTAAAAGAGTTCATATGACCTTCCAAGTCATCTAAAGTCACATGAACTTTATGTGATGAACATATGCAGACATTGCATTCTCTCTTATGTATTTGACAGAGCCTTTGGGCAGTGCACTCGTACTTTACTGTAGCTAGAATTGATGATTTCTCTGCATGTTCCAGGACAAGAGCTGCCAGTGTTTCTGCCTGAGGCCAGTAGGACACAATGTTCCACATCAGTCAGATGATTGACAGTTTGCTTTAAACACAGCTTGCTGTTAACCCCGATTGAACCCAGATCTGCATCACAGCAGGACCTTATGACCTGATACAGGAGAGAGAGAGATGATGTCCTTCAGAAGCAGGTTAGGATTGGGTTTCTTTACTAGTCTCTTTACTCTTCAAATCGCAGGTTATCAGGAATAAACATTTACACATGCAACTAACATGCATGACCTAAAGACACATCAAAGCCACATCATCATCATCATCATCATCATCATACTCATCATCTCCCTGGACTGGGCCTCAAGCAATCAAGCCTAGAACAGTGTATTTTCTACGATCTGACATTGTTCTCATAGTTTCCGAGCAGAGCAGCTCATGCAGACGTCTGCGGTCAAATCTGGAGGCAATTCTGAGCCTGAACTCGCTGCAATCAGCTGAAACCTGATGTAGATGGAATGTGTGGATGGCAGACGTGGAACCAACGCACAGAAATTGGAACTGCATTTCTGTTTGCATTGCCCACAGGGTATTTGCATGTGACTAAATGGCAGAAAACATTCATTTATGTTAATATTTCTGGATTTGCACAATGGAACATGTGCAAACAAATCAAAGAAACCTCCATGAGCTCCTGTTTGGAGTGTGATGAATGTTTTTTACTGCAATGCAAATCATGCCAGGTGTGTGGATCTAGCACTGTTTCCTCTGTTTCAGCTGCAGGATTTTGTTTCCTGTCTAGATAAATATTAGACGCACAAACCAGCTTCATTCATGAGCTTTAATGTGGGACAAACCCAGGGTGTAAAAGTTTCACCTCAGACACACCTGACTGCCTCCTACTCACCGCACTGTCATACACACACACACACACACACACACACACACACAAACACATACACACACACACACGTTTGGACTGTTTTTTGATCAGATATTAACACGGATTTCAAACAGGACAGCTTTTTCAGACGCAAACGGACTTGAAGGATTGTGAACATTAATGATTTCAACTATATATTTACCCCTTAAAGCCAACCAAGTTGAATACATTTTTTGGCTTTTATTAAACTTATTGGCTCTATGCCTGTGTCTTCAACTTAAAAGTTTTAGTATATACTCCAAAAAAAATTTCAAAGATGGAGAGAAGATCATTGGAGTGCACTCTTTAAAATACAATTTCAGCCTTTCAATCAAATTTAATTCGATGTGTTACATGCCATTTCTATGTAATTACTTATGAAATTTTCTAGCAAAATCTGACTTAGCACATAGATACAATCAAATTCCCTTTTGTTTTATATGTTCTAAGAATATATTTTTTTCTGAATGTCATCTGGACATTTTGTTTGTTTGTTTAAGGAAACTTAAATTATATCCTTTTGCAAACATTATTGAAATGTTACATTAGAATTTTCTCAAAACAGGTAGCAACTTTGATTACGAACGTTCTAATCATTCTAATAACACAGAGCGAACATTCGAATCATGTTACTTGATACTAATAATGTTTGTTCATAACTTTCAGAGAACCTCGTCATATTTCTTAGAACTTTCTCTGGGTACAAGCATTACAGATCACACACACAACAACATATATGTGTTATACATGTCATAAGAGTATATTCACAGTCTGCTGACAGCTGATAAACACTCGCTGATGTCCGTTGGAGCAGTGGGAGACTGATTGCTGTGGGAACAACAATGAACAATAGCTCTGTTTGCCCACGTCAGGACATTCCTGGACATTCCAGAACATTACATTGTCTGATCTCTCACAGTCTGTTAACCCACCCGCTCTGTTTACCAGCCACAAGACTGAAACTCAAGACATAGATGAAGAAGAACCGGTCTTGCTTCAGTCTCTGCTCTGAGCTCATGCGTCCTCTCTCAGGTCAGCAGCGCTTCAACACACACAGGGGGAAAGCAGATCGTTTGTAAATGTGCGAGACCTTCCTGGCCCAGTTTCTCACAGAGATCTGCTCCAAGAACCAGAGAATCCTGGAGGCTTCTAGAAGACGGCACGCTGCTCTAAAGAGGCCAGGCACGTCTGGAATCTGCCGGCTTGCTGTGCATCAGATTCTCATGAGCTCAACGCTCTGGTTGGACCAGTTTTTCGAGTGTTTGTAGCATTCGAAGAGCTCAGGTCATAAAGAACACAGACACTCATTTCCTGTGCATGAAGGGATGGTCAGATTTCAGATGTGTGAGAACAGGTGGAAGAGAATGTTTAGGGTTTGACTGATGCATTTATATGATTCAACAGTAATTATATTAATCCATCACAGTTTCGCTCAAGAAACCAGAGGACATTCTGTAAATCCCTCAGGATCAGTGAGTAGCTTACATCTAAATATTTTTTCCAGGTTTTCTATAATTGTGGGTAAAAAAATGCCTGGAAAAGTTTTTTAATTTATATAAGGAATATAAACAACTGAATCTTCCAATGAACCCCATTCCATTTCCTTAAAACAAGTTACTAACTAACTAAATCTAGATAATACAATACAATAAAGCATTTAGAAAATAGATAGACAAAGAAAAAAAGAACATCAAAAATTTGCATTCTGTACATTCGTGGAAAATAACATATAATAAATATCAAACAATCAGGAAATAGGACTTGAATACTTTTTAGCTTTCTATGTAGGCTAGTAACGAAGAACATATAGCAAAATGTCTTGTGCTAAAAGACTGGAACCAAACCAAAAAACGACTGAACCGGAGAAATCACAAATCCTACTATTACGAAGGTCTATCTTATGAATATTCATTACGACGCAATGACGTTTTCATAGATATCCTGAGGCGTCCTGTCAATTAACCTCATTAATATTCATTACGCCAACCCTTCAACACAGCCGGACTCGTTCATTGGCAATCTGCGTAGCACCCGCCCACCAGCTTCAGGCGTTTATCCAATCGGTGAACCCCGCTTGACGCGCGTCACGTGATGTAATTAATATTCATGAGTCTGTAGTCAGTATCAGTGGCGAGCGCTCGGACGGTGGATGATGATCATAAAGTCTACAGTATGGTGAGTACAGCCAATTCTTCTGTACGATAATCTAACAGACAGATGAAATACAGATTGGTGTACTTTATGATCATGTTTTATATCGATGAGAGAAGTTATGGACTGTGACAGCGACAATGAAGCGGGTTTTCCCTCAGTTTCTGAAAGCGCCAATGTTGGCTTCGACGAGACAGAAAGGTTATTCTGACTACTTTCACTTATTCTTCACCGTTGGTTTGTTTATCAGTGACTATCTGAAGGTTTAAAGGTCTCTTTATATCAATTCTGTCACCGACTGTTTACAGTAAACAGCTAAACTTCCTCATTAGTTCAGCATTAACTAATCACTGTTGACATTAACGGTCAGATGAAGTTTCGTTTAACCCCTCGCTGTTCAAATGATCAAAGATATCCCATTATAAAAGCAAGAAACTGTTTAAAGAACGTTATTTCTTTTTTTAAAGGTAGTTTTATATATTTTATCTGTACAGACCCCTGTCTATAATTACTGTAAATGACTCTAATGATCTTTTTGCTTAATGTTTTGGTTTAGTCTCGTGTTTAATAGTGAAAATAGCTTCATAATAGCAATGTGTTGAAGTCTTAGCTCATTCAGTGTAAACAGTTGATAAAGAAGCCATATATATATATATTTACAAGCTAAAGTAAAATAGTTGCACAAGTGCAGTTTTCTTTCCCGTGTTTACATTTCCTGTTGAAACAGGAAGTTTATCTTAACTGGTCAAGGTCGGTTGGTTATTGGTCTGGTATTCTTTGCCAAAGCCAAAACAATATTTAATAACCATGTTTAACAGAGGAATTCCTGGTGAAAACTAAAGAAACATCTCCGTCCGTTTGAGAATGACATCTGGAAAGTACTGAAGTTGCTCATATTACTGGACGAAAATATTAAAAAGGTAGTTTTTAGGTAGTTCTTTTTATCTCACAGTTTAGACATCGTTTATAAGAAGAGCAAGATATAAACTCACAACTCTGCTTCGTTACAGAAACAAACAAAAAACAGTTGTGAGACATAAACTGAGAATTCTGAGAGAAAAAGTCAAAAGAGTGAGAAATGAAGTCATAATTACCTTTATTATTCTGCTTATTATTATTAATAATACATTCTAAAGCGTCAAACAGTCCTGAACAACAGGAAGTGCTGTAGGAAGATGTTCAGTGTTCAAATAAAGGTGTGAGCGTTAGTTTATACAAGTTCAGAGCTCATGCGTGTGATTGTGTGATGAACACTGAAAATAATACTGCCAAATAATACACGCACACTCCATGATAAACGTTGTCATGTGACTCCATTGCAGGTGAATGGATTATTTTGGAAATAACAGGTGATCTAGCATTGATGTCACACAAATGCACGTGAGTTTAAACCTGACAGGAGTTCAGTCAGACATTTATTGACCCAGTGACCTCGAATCAGCGGCGTTTCTGGGACGAATCACTGAATGAGGTTTGATCCTTAATGAAGTCTGTTTGATTAGACGAAGACGTTTCATTTCATCCTGTTAAATACAGTTGCTTTCTTGGATTTTGGGGTTTACGACCGCATTATTGCATGCTGTTTATTGGAACCGATGACAAAGAAAGTTTGGGAATGCCTGGTTTAGTAAATAATGTCATATTTTCAGCTATGGACGTCATAATGGAGATTTACTTTGTCATTTCGGCTCTTAACAGTGCTGTTGAGTCTTTTATCTGTGATGTCAAATCTGGATTCTGGCTCTACCTGTTCGCAGGTGTTTGAACAGATCAGCTTCCCTGAGCGCTTCCTTACTGCTCCGGTGTCTACAGCCTCACTGGTGATGAAAGGGGTGTTGTTTAGGCTTACAGATGTTAGTTCAATATTTGTAAAAGTCTCTATATGATGGCCATGAAGCAGAAGAGCTCTGGTTTCAGGCGTTTCCAGTGCTGATGGTGTGGGTGAAGCTCATGATGGTCAAACCCACATCCGCTGCTCCTCCAGTCAGTCTATAAACAAACTCTCTCTCTCTCTCTCTCTCTCACATACACACACACACACGCTCTGAGTGAAGGATGATGACATCATTTCCTGTGCAGCCACTTGTTGTTGATGTTGTTGTCGTCGCTCCTTTGGGAGCATCTCAAGGATTCTCAGGGAAGAATATGAGTGTGTGAGAGAAATTTTTTTTTTTATCTTAATTTCTAGTAAATCTTTCATTAGTTTTTGTCATTTGTATTTTTTTTTAATATGTAAAAATGTTATTCATTTTTATTTATGTTTTTGTTAAAAAAAGCTAAAAAAACTTAATTTACATAAAGTTATACTAAATAAAAATGAGAAATAAAATATGTTTTTTTCCCCAATATATTTATTTATTTTTATTTCAGGTAACAACTTTTTACAATTTAGTTTTAGTCAACGATAACCCTTACTTTAGAGTTAGCTAGTGTATTCCATATCATTACAATAAATTAGTAAATTACAATAGTTATATTTAAATCTAAAATGTATTTCTTATGGAAGAATCTGAGTGTATGAGAGAAAGAGAAATAAACAGTATTTTCAGTGAGAAAATGACAGTAAAAATCTTAATTTTAAAATATTTAAATTTTAGATACTATTATAGTTTTTATTAATATTTCAAATTAGTATTTTCTTTCATCTTAATTGTAGTCATTTGTTTTTATTTTTATTTTTTCAGTTTTAGTAAAAAAAAAGCTAAAAGCCTTAATTTACATAAAGTTAAACTAAATCAAAATGAGACATAAAATAAGTATCTTTTTGTAAATATATTGTCATGATTCTGCCCTCGTGTCCTTGATTTTCCCTAGTCTTGAGGCAGGATCATGACAGACCCGTGTTTTGTGTACAAGCACATGGCCTTGCCTTTGGGCCATGTGCTTGTGTTGTCTCGTTCCCTTGCCCCGCCCCCCTTGTTAACCTAGTCGTGTCTTGATTGTCCCATCTGTGCCACCTGTCGTGTCTTGATTGTTCCCTCTATTTAGATCTCCAAGTGTGCTCTGTCTTGCGTTGGTTCATTGTCATTGTGATTGTACCTCAACTGTGTCCTACAATTGTGATTGTGTGTGAGATTGTGCTGTACCCGCTGAAGTCCTTGTATTACCGTGAGTGTTTATAGTTAGTATTTAGAGTCCTTGTTTATCTTGTCAGTCCAGTCCTGTTTTAGTTATTTAGTCTTTACCTTGCCCTTGTTTTCCCCCTCGTGGGTTTTTATTTCCCCTTTTTGTAATAAACCCTTTGTTTGAGAATCCCTGTCTGCACCTGAGTTCCTCCCTTACCAATACCTGACATATATTTTATTTATATTTCAGGTAACAACTTTTTACAATTTAGTTTTAGCTCTTCGGTATACTTTAGTGTTTTCCATTTAATTACAGTAATTATTAAATTGAGTGAAATGTATTTAAATCTAAAAATAATATTTTCACAATGCAAAAGATCCTAAAACAGGCTTTATTTTCAGATGCATTCTTAAAAGGCTTTGTGAGACTCACGTCTATGCTGCTTTTATCGAGTTTGTTTTGCAATCTATTAATATAATTGTATTATATCTGAAATGCACATGAATCAGGTGTGGCTTCCCGTAACCCTTGGTTCTCTGAAAACGCTATTAATGCGTGCTCTATTTATAGAGCCGTCATCGGAGCAGACGAAGCCTTTTGTGTGTGTTAAAGGTCTCCGTTGTGATTGATTTTCATCAGATATCAGTCGAGACAAAAGCAGACGTTCAGTCGTTTATATAAAGACTGAGAGAGATGCAGTAGTTCAGCCGAACGTGGAGATTGTGTGATTGTTTCCTCGCTTCGGTGTTTGATCTGTGGAACATTATAAGAGATGATCAGCAAACATGATCTTCACAGACAGTGAGACTTAACCTCTAAAAAGGATGAAAAAGCACAATAAAAGCGCCATCAAAGTGTCTATCTGAATTGTCATACAATGCTTTGTGTCAAATCATGCAGGAACTGAGTGGATCTTTTCACGTCTTACTCTCTCTGAATTCTCTGAATCTTCATGGGTTAATCGTCAGGGATTTCTGTTTTTCTTTGGTCATCTAAAGTAGGTCTGTTGTAGGCAGGGTTCCCAGTGAGAGCTTGGCACCGCCGGGCACCCGAAGTGACCCACAGCTGTCCGGATCTCTGTCCTCGTGTCCCAGCACAGAAACACAAGCACACAAACTGGGCCGCGATGATCGCAGAAGAGTCAGAGGATTCAGAGCAGTGCTGCAAATACAGATTCAGATAAAGGATTCGTTCTCCACAATGACTAAACTCAAACTCAACAACAGGACAAGTGCTGAGTTAGAACTTCAAGCACTGATCAAAGGAATTAATAAAGATAAATGCAATAGAAAATGCTATTTCTGTTGCCGTTAATGCGTTTGGCACTTACATGGCATTTAAGATATACATTTGTTTTTATTAATTTCATGCATTTTTGCCCTTCATGCAATTGAAATGCATTACTTATATTCATCTGCAGATGCTTTTATCCAAAGTTACTTGTATTGCATTCAAGCCATACATTGGATCAGGTCATGCATTCATTCCATGGGAATCGCACCCATGACCTTGGCATTGCAAGCACCATGTTAAATTTTAACGAAACCGCAAGTAACACATTACATTAAACATGAAATTTAGAAGTATTTGTTGTAAATCATACAAGACATCAGCCCTTGACCCAGAATCTCTTGTGCTTGTATCAGAATATATTTTTAATGGCCTCATTCTGAGAAATCTGATCATAAATATGTTTGCTGATCAAACGCAGGAGCAGATCCCAGCATCACACATCGTCTCTTATATAACAGCAGCCCTGCAGGATTTAGTGACCCGAGGACTGATAACAACAACATTATCAACTCAAGTTTAAAGGAATAGTTCACCCAAAAAAACAATCAATATATTTCGTCCCTAATATAGATGATAAACATTATGAATGGGTGACAAGATTGTAAATTCAAAGCTTGTGTTAATAAAACATCATATTATGTGCAGATGCAAGACGTCCTGATAGAAAGTGTGTTTGTGCGGGTCAATGTTGTCTGAAGCTGATCCTGATTATATGTTCTCGTCTCGTGTCGTTCTGTTCTCTTCACTGGATCTTGGATCTTGTTGCTTTGCTCTTCCTGTAGAACAAATTTTACTGTGTCCAGTGTGACCTATTTACAGGACCTGAGAGAGACACACGGCACGCTGTAGCCTACTTACACTAGCCTATATATACCAGCACAGCACGCTCATTCAAAAGTTAGCTCTGGAGGTGTGTGTGAAGAGAGATGATGATGTATTTAATCAGTGTTTGCATTCATCACTGTCATTATGAGTGTTTATTTCTTCAAGCTTCACTGTTAGTATTGCTCAATGCAAATGCAATGCACTGAAGTCAAATCATTGTTTTGGGTTCGTCAGATGACATTCAGTGTGTTGTGTTCTTATAGTAGATGTCTGCCATGAACTCATCTGCTCTCAGCGATCTCTGATTTTCTACGTTGAGCTATTTGTGATGCTCGTATGTCCCTGAGGTCTGATCACACAGATCTGTGGCCCAGAATACTTTACAAGAAGTAAAATTAGTAGCAGCTCATCTAAAAACTGAAGATGATGAGGGTCGCGTTTACACCTTCTATTAACATCCGTCTCAGCTGATCCCATCGCAAGGGAACAGCATTAAATAGCCAGATAACAGGGAACCTTCTCAGAATGTTATAAACGTTAATGGTACGTTTGTTCAGAGATTTAAAAAAAAAATGGATTGTTTTTTTTTCACGAAACATTTTAAATGTTCCGACATTTGAAACCACTTTGGAAACTTTTGGAATTCAAAAGTTGCAACTTTTGAAACATTTAAAAGTAACATTCTCATAAATGCAAAAATGATACAATGGAATGTTCCCGTAAACAAGAAAATAATGTTTTGAAAAATCCAGGTGGAAAAAGCAATTAAAAAAAGTACCTCAATATCTTGAATCTTTTTTTTATTTCTTATTTTAAAGCTTGGTTTTATCTTGTTTTCATTTATTTTAAGTCATCTCGAGGCCCTCTAGTGGACGTCGGACGCCTGGTTGAGAATCACTGAATCATTAGAGTGTGTGTGTGTGAGTGTGTGTTTAATAGTTCTGTACGGTCTAGAGTTGTTGGTATTGTTTTGATTGTGGAACATTCCTGTAACATGCCATCATTACTGATGAAATAGAGAAAAGGGAAGAAACAGGAGGCTGGAGAGCGCTAGGAGGGATTTGAGAACAAACGCTGTTCTCTCTAGGATGGAGACTGAGCTACATTTAACACACACACACACACACACACAGTGAGAATGTAGTACTTCAGCCAGTGAAAGTGAAGCGACTGACGGACACAGATGCATCGTATCACTGACACAGAACCAAACGACATGCAGGATTTAACATCAGGTATGTGACTAACAGAACCGTGTGTGTGTGTGTGTGTGTGTGTGTGTGTAACTGTGTCATTGTTTGACAGGCAGCAGGAGACCACGAGTTCAATCTTAAAACCCTGTTATGCCTAAAGACACTTGCATTGCTCAGACTAAATGAAATATTATCTCATCTCAAATGACATCTATTAACAGCTGCATAAAGGACAAAATGTTTATGGAATGTTCTTGTAACTTTATTAATATTTGATATATTTTCTTATCATGCTCCTTGAACAAATTTCTCTGGATGTCTTGATGTTATCTGCAGTTGTTGAACGTTCTCATAATGTTGAGAAAATGTTCTTAGAACAACATTCTCAAAATGTCCTCATGTTTTTTGTAACCTTTTAAGTTATATTTTGGATGAAAAAGATAGTAGCATGTTGTAAAACTGTTTTTTTGTAACGTTTAAGCAACATTATAATCATGATAAGAAAACTGGTTTTAAACAACGGTTGTATTACCTAAATTTGTTCCCCGAGGCATCACGATCTCTGTATTTGAAAGCAGACATACAAATCTTGGCAAATCTGAGCAGTTTGAGATACTGAGAAGAGACATTAAATTACTGTATTTTTTTTTATCTTGAGATACATCTGAGAAACATTAGATAACATTCACAACTCATTTGACTTCCGTACAAATGAATCTGAAAATTCCAACAACAACTGGAATTAAGGAAGTAAATGAGTCTGTTTTCATGTCATGTGACTTTAAGCAAAATCCTCACATTGCATTGTTCTGTGTTTAATCTCATTGTTGTCTTCAACAAAATGTCAGATTAGTCAGAGGGAAGTAGGAGGCAGCTCGAGTCACGCTGCTTTTGGAGTGTTTTCTGCGTCTCAGAACAATGAACAGGACAGCGACGTGATGTTTAGCAGAAAAACAACGTTATGTTGATGCATTTGTTCAAAGCAGCACAGTAGGCTTTCTGTAAATACAGATCTGACGACTCAAACAACCAAGTGAGGGATTTTGGCTGCAGTCAGATTTTCATTACATTTGTATTCATTATGCAAACTGACTTGAGGAACAAGCAGTCCATCATAGTACACGATGGCAAGAGGAAACTAGATCAAGCACACAAACTAGAGCAGAAGAGGAAGATGTAGATTCATTTTTCACATTTAAAGAGGAGTAATTGTAGCATGTGTATTTGTTTATGACTGTAGCTAGTTTAGTTCTTCTGTCTTCAGCTGTTTTCTGAAGGTTATGATGGTCATATGGAGATTTAATCTCATTCCACCGCTCAGGAACAGAGACGGTGAAGGGTCTGGAAAGCAACTTTGTACAGTGTTGTGTGTAATTTCTGAAAGCCTTCAATTTAATGCTGGGAGTTCAGCGGTAAGTGATTCGTTACTTAATGATTCAGTGTTTTTGAACGAATCAAGTGAGTCAATGATTCAGTGAGTCATTCATAAAGAATATGTAAGTAAGAGCCGATAAAACACTGATGGGAATATTGTTTCAGAGTAAATTACATTTACACCACCAAAAAACGCCGCAACTTTTCTTTCTTGACATCAACTTTTTTAACTGGACGAGTGAAAGATTTATAAACAAAATGTTTGAACTTTTATTAAAATAGCAACTTGCTCCACTTCTGAAATGACTTTGTTTTGCTGCTTATGTCTTTTAGGCAGGGCACGAACTTGTGTTAAAGGTTAAGTGTCTAATTTCTGCTTCACCAAAATGATTCATAATTAGTTTGAACAGCCCAACATGACATCACCCTGTGGCAGATCTATACAGGTGGAGCTGGGGATGGTGAGGGGCTCACATGTTTATTCACATGTGAATAATGAACCTATCGGACTGCGCCATCTAAAGTTTCATGACAGAACTTTCTATTAATTATGCAGCTCTGAAATACAATGCAAAATGGCTGCGAGAGCAGTTTCTTACACAATCTGATTAAAGCAAAGCGAACACACAGATGTTATAAACGGTTATTTAATCAGCTTTAGTGAATGTATTGTTTGAAACTGTTGAAGCAGATCAAATTGGGATGCATTTTTCTAATCTAGATTAATCCCATATGCTGCTGAACACTTGTGTGTTAAACTACACAGATCCTACACAGACATTCATGGTTTGTCCAGTTAACCTGTGTTTTCTCTCGGTGCAGGTGTTCTGATCTGGTGTGTCATCGGTCATGGCGCTGGTCCAGTCTCTCCCCGTGTCTATTGACCATCCGGGACCAGGCCTGGACCCGCGTCTCCATCCCGCCTCACCTCCCATGATGGGAGCGATGGGTGCCGTCAGCAGCATGATGCAGAGTCACGTCTCTTATCCTGACCGCGCTAACATTGAGGTCAGCACCAGATTCCGCAAGGGCACGCCGGGCTCCGGACGCCTGCTGTCCGAAACCTCACAGGACGCTCAGAGGGGAAGCCGGACTCCGTCCAGCAAGAGGAGGAACATCGCTAGTAGGACCAAGGGCTTCGGTACTCGTTCATATTCGCATGAGGACTTGATAAGGGACTGGGAAGATAATCATTTGGATGTGGGTACAACTGGTTTGGACGCACCTCCGAAACTGGTTCCAGTGTCTGGACAATTAGAAAGAGTGAGTGTTATGGTTTAATAAAATAATTCAGTTATCCTTCCCTCCTGTCACTCCCTGGGTTATAATAAGGCCAATAGCTTAAAGAAAAAAAAGTGAATAAAACAACATTTTATATATATACATATGATATATAATCACTCACACTGACACATACACACACACATATATTTATATATGTATGTATATATAAATTCTAATATTGTACAGAATATATATATATTTATTTATTTTTATTAAGTTAAATTAAGTATTTTTATACATTGAAATATTTTAAGTGGAATTTATTTATTTTTTTTGGAATTTATTTTTAAGCATTTTTAATATATATTATACATTTTATTACATTAATTGTTTTATTTTTTATGTATTAAATTTTTATTAATTTTATTAATTAAATTATATTGTATTTACATTTATTAAATAAGATCTAGATTATGAGAAAGGTCTTCAGCACAACAAACTTGCTAACACTATTAAATGTAATGTTTACCTATAATATCACTTTTATTTATTCTATATTGTGCTGGTTATGCAATTTTTAATGCTTTATTATTTTAATTTCCTTCAAACATTTTATGACTGTTTTTTAATTAATTTTATGGAAAGCATTTGTATTAAATATCACTGTGAATGATATGTGCTGTATAAAACTGGCCCATTTAACATTCCAAACAAAAAGTTTTGATCAAGATCCTGATGATTTCTGGTGTTTGTTTCTCTCAGAACGTTCAGCAGGCCATAATCAGACCCACTGCCTTCAAACCCGTGCTCCCTAGGAGCCGTAACGGCGTGCAGTATCTGTCCCCGCGGCTCGGAGC
Source organism: Carassius auratus (assembly GCF_003368295.1). Classification (NCBI taxonomy): domain Eukaryota; kingdom Metazoa; phylum Chordata; class Actinopteri; order Cypriniformes; family Cyprinidae; genus Carassius; species Carassius auratus. The sequence continues at coordinate 2,129,503 of NC_039279.1, read as the reverse complement.
CGGTCTGTCGGGAAGCCAAGGAAACCTCAGCATGAGTTCTGCAGAGGACGAAGATGTTGGGCCGGCGACCATGGAACGGCGCAGTTCTTACAGCGGCGCTCGCAACGCTTTGACCAGCCAGTCCTTTACCATGACGGACACGGCTCGCAACTCTTTAACCAACCTGCCGGCGTATAACAGCCCCGTGTACAACCCCAGCCACAGCGAGGCGAGCAAACATCACGGAAACTCCAACTCGGACAGCGGCCGCTCCTCGTCCAGCAAGAGCACGGGCTCCCTGAGCGGCCGCGGACCCCTGCTGACCGAACCGCTGTCCCCGGCACCCATCCAGACCTACGAGGCCATCGTCAGAGACCTGGAGGACAAGCTGAGGGAGCGAGACCTGGAGCTGCAGCAGCTCCGAGAAAACCTGGACGACAACGAAGTAGCCATCTGTCAGGTGTGTGAGAGACGGATTTCATCTCCAACAACTCTAAACCAGAAGCAGCCTGTATTCGGAGGATTTATCAAGATGAGAATTAGCTTTATTCCTGTAGAAATAAGTTTTTAATAATAATAATTATAATAGTAATGATAGACATTTAAATGGACATGAAAATTAGTCAAAATCTGGTATAATGCATTAAATAGAAACATTTATGTTAAAAAATTTACACTGTCCCTTTTCAAATAAATTAAAAGGGAGAAAAATTTTATACTTATAAAAAAATTATATATATATATATATATATATATACTGTATATACACACACAATATATGTAAACTTATTTTATATTTTAATACTTTATTGTAATAAAATATATATATATATATATATATATATATATATATATATATATATATATATATATATATATATATATATAATTTTTTTAAATGTATGTAATTTTTTTAAATAATTTACCATATATGTATATATATATATATATATATATATATATACATACATACACGCACAATATGTAAACAATTTATAATTGAATACTATTGTTTTTTAATCTACAACAATTATTTAATATATTAAAATAAAGAATTACATTTAAAAATATATGTATTTTTTACGTACAATTTATTGTAATTTTTGTAAATGCTAAAAAAAAAAAAATTGTACCATTGTTTGTCATTCAAGTCCTTTCCTATTGCTTCACTGAGGGGAAAAAATAAATATATACTTTATATCTGTTCAAACAACCCAAATTCACAATTTCAAATACTGTTTTGTCTTAAATTGTGATTAATCCTTGGTTTGGTTCAGGGCTCAGATCAGTGTTTTCTAATATCTATAAATAAAACGATGAGGAAATGACATTTAGTACAAAAACAACACACTACAATTCTAACGATAACAGAGAAACAATATCATTGGAATCACAAGGGATAAAAACATTAACAGCCAATCAGAATCCATCCTGCTTTCGTGGTTGGTGCAGATGCTAATATAGGTTTAGTTTTTGGTGTTAAGCACACAAACTCCAGTCACAGATTCTAAAGGTTGTGTGTGTGTGTGTGTGTGTGCAGGTGTACGAGGAGCGCCAGAAGCGCACAGAGCTGGAGATGGAGGAGTTCAGACAGACGTGTGCGGCGAAGATGCAGAAGGCGTCTCATAAAGCGCAGCGCGAGCATCAGCTCCTGCAGCTCCAGGTGTTTCAGCTTCAGCAGGAGAAGAAGAAGCAGCAGGACGACATGACACAGCTCCTGCAGGAGCACCAGAGACTCGAGGAGCGCTGCACATCCTACGAACGAGAACACACACAGCTGGGGCCCAGACTGGAGGAGACCAAGTGGGAGGTGAGGAGTCACAGACACTTCTGTTTTGTTTAGCAAAAACTCAGAACTCAATGACCTCTGACCTCCTTGTGTCTCTCTCAGGTGTGTCAGAAGTCTGGAGAGATCTCCCTGCTGAAGCAGCAGATGAAGGACCTGCAGGCGGATCTGGCGCAGCGTGTCGGTGAGCTGGTGACGCTGCGTGGACAGCTGCGAGAGGTTCGAGCCGAGCTTCAGACGTGTCAGAGTCAGCTGCAGGAGGCGCACACAGCCTCACACACACGGACGCTGGAGCTCGAGGTCTGCGAGAACGAACTGCAGCGCCGCAAGAGCGAGAACCAGCTGCTCCGGGACAAAATAAGCCGTCTGGAGGAAGAGTCGTCTCACCTGCGCACAGACGACAGCGAGGAGCTGAAGGCACACAAGCAGCAGATCGACCGGCTGAAGGCGGAGCTCGCTTACGAAACCCAGCGCTCGTCCAATCAGGCGTCAGCGTTTGAGAGCGAGAGAAAGAGCTGGGAGGAGGAGAAGGATAAAGTGATCCGCTATCAGTCTCAGCTGCAGCAGAACTACGTGCAGATGTACAAGAGGAACCGAGATCTGGAGCGATCGCTCCGTCAGCTCAGCCTCGAGCTGGAGAACCGGGAACAGGACGATGACAGCAGCGGGAACGAAGTCACGTTCGACGACATCGCTGCGACCGAGATCTGACATCAGTAATCGTCTACTGCCGCACTCATTTCAGATTGTGCCGAGTTAGAAACCGTTCACACAGAATGCGTTTTTAGAAAGCGAGACACATTAATGCGTGAGTGCAAAGGTCAAACACATGCATGGAGCGTTGAGAACCAGTGGAATCTGTGTGAACGGCTCCTAATACCTTTTCATGTTTGTTAAATGATTAGTGTGGCACAATAATTGGTGCAACTTCGTTAACTCTGTGTCATTCATTCTTTTGGACATGTGACACAAACTCACAGAAGTGCACTTTTTATTTCCATCAGCTACGTTTCCATCCAAAGTTGCAAATAAAACTTGGAACACTGCGTAAAACTGTCGCGAATAAAGCACGTTTCCA
>NC_039279.1:2099160-2121660 GCF_003368295.1 Carassius auratus | reverse complement strand
GATTCCTGTCAATCATTGCACATATCCGAAATGAAGAAGGAGTTGTTACACTTCTTTTTTAAATGCTTGCACACACTTTTTTTAACTATGGCTCCTTATGCACTTATAAACTGTATTTACAGTATGTACAGTACAACTGATGAATTTAGAGTTGCTTTGAAATTTGATACTGTCGTGAAACATTGTAGCAGATCTAAGGACTCTAAATGTTGCTCTTCTAGTACCACCTTTAGTGTCTTTTATTGGCCTGGTTACACACAAAAACAATCCTGATAAACTGACCAAATAGCATTATACAGAGACTTCGCTTTTAATGGTATTTAATGTTTGGTAGATTGCATTTAAAAGAACACTTTTTATGAACTCTTCTCCTTGCACTGCCTGATGTTGTCCAGCAGGTGTCCCTAGTGTGCAGCGTTCTGAATGTTTTAAATCAGTTTGTGAGGCAGTTTCTAAAAGCTCAGTTTCTCCCATCAGCATTAATATATTTTTAGATGGTGTTATGTATTTAATTTTATTTGTATGGTACTGAAACAGCAGGATAGCTGTATGATATGAGCTTTAGACTCTAAACTAGTTTAAGTTTTGCTGGACGATGCAGAATTCTCACTTTGTCCTCGGTTTCTGTCCGTCTCTCATCGGAGTCTTCTTCTGTCGTCTCTGGTTCAGGCTCGTTCTCTTCGGACGGGACGTCTGCTTTATGGTTTTCCTTCTGAACACAGTTTCATTAGATCTTCATGGAAACGGGACGATTGTGATCCACCTGTCTCGTGATCTCACCTGCGTGTCCTGAGACTGTGATTGGTGTGTGTTCAGGGTCTCAGAGGGTTGCTCCTCACCTGCGACAGCTTCGCCGGAGTCCTCCTTCATTATGGAGAAAATGCAAAGAGCAGCGGGTTTTATTTAGCACAGCTCTCTGATGGAGAGGATCTTCATGCGACTGATCACCTGATCTTCTGCGAGCTCTTTCACGGTCTCGGACTCGGTCTGATCTTCAGGATCTTGTGCAGCGTCTGTCTGCAGAGAGAGACTATGAATGATATCAGTAATACACCAGCAGAGAGAGTCGTGTGTGTGTGTGTGTGTCAGTGCTGCACACAGTTGAGCAGAAGCACAGACCTGATCTGGAGGACTGAGCTTGCTCTTGTCTGCTGGTTGTGTGTGCTGCTGAAACACAACAGAGCTGTGAGTGATCATGAGGAACATACAGTGTGGTTTAATCTGTGTGTGTGTGTGTGTGTGTGTGTGTGTGAGCTGCGGTCACCTGGAGCTGTGTCTCCTCGTCCTGCAGGAGTTTCTGATGCACAGCTTCAGCATGAAGACGCCGCTGCTCCTCCTCTAACTCTCTCTTCTGAGATGATTTCTGATCAAATGATGCTCTGATTAATAACAGCAACATCCAGCCCTGACTGACGGCATCAACCGTTTCTTACCCAGAAGCCCCACCAGACTCTCTCTGAGACACCATTACTAGTGTGTGTGTGTGTGTGTGTGTGTGTGTGTGTGCGTGCGTGCGTGCGTGCGTGTGTGTGTGTGTGTGTGTGTGTGTGTGTGTGACCTGTTCCTGGAGCTCCTGGTTCTGCTTGTATTTGAGGATCCAGAGCGCCAGGGACTCGATGGGATCCTGCGGTCTGTGCTCGATCAGCTCCGCGAGACCCTGAGAGAGACAGAGCCCCAGAGTCCCGCTCACATACTGCGAGTCCATCTCAGCACACGATCAACCTAGAAAACAGATAACCTTATTTCATTTATCAAACATTAAAAACCGCCGTCAAAAGACGCGTTGTCGCTAAAGTTAGCGCGCAGACACGTTGTTTGTATTAGCGTGTTTTGGTTACAATCTCCATGGTAACAGCGCACCATCGAAACACTTCCGGCTTGCGACTATTGTTTAGAAATGTTCCTACAGAAACATGAAGATTACAACCTTATTTAAAAGTCTCAAAAACAGTTTTTTTACAGCGTTCTACTTACTTTATTTTCACTCAATAGTAAACGTTATTTCAACGTTTATTTTTTATATTCTAAGAGCGTCCAGTTTCACTGTCATGATTAGAATGCCATTTAAAGGTTGCAAAACGTTTCTTAGAAAGTGCAAATAACATCATATTTGAGAACACTGACCTCAGAAATGTTTTGAGCATGTATATGATTGATTACACTGAAGTGCACATTCATCCCACGTAAAAACCAGATGCTTTAACTTGCACACTTTATTGGTAAACCTGGCATGAAAGTGTACTTTTTAAAAAAATATACTGGCCCAGGAACAGCTTTTTTATCTTTAAGAGCACTAGATCTCACTTCCATCTTTGCAACATGACTTAAAATGAAGAAAAACAAGCTTTATTAAATCAGATTAATTATTTTAATTTGTTCCATCAACAACTGTGAAGAATCAGTTTTCTCATGGATATACAGTCATTTCAAGACCTGAAAATGTGAGAAAGACTCATGGAAATGTATATTATCAATACAAATTTGATCAAGCTCTGAAATAGCAGCTGATGAGTGATGCAGGATCTCACAAAGTTACATTTTCACAAAAAACTAACTATATGGGATGTGTAATGAACAACTGCGGTGTTGTTATAGTGTCATTGAGTTCATTTTGATGATATCTTGAATCAATTTTTATTTGTTATATTTTCCATTTACATTACAGTTTTTTTTGTTATGGGTTTTTGTCTTTTTTAACATATATACATTTTAAATAATCGCATTCAAAATAAGTAAAAGTGTGTACTCTGTATATGTATTATGTATATAAACACACATATGCAGTATATATTTAGAAGAAATTGTGGAATAAAAAGTCACAATTATTTAGTTTTTCGTTATACGTTTTATTCATTTCAGTTTTAGTAATTTCAAATTAAAATGAGGAATGTTACAATGGCAGCTATAAAAAAAGAAAGAAAAAATACACATAAAAATTCAAGTAACAAATTTTTTTTTTAAAGGTTTTAATTTTAGTTCCAGTTCCGGTTACAGTAACTATAATAACCTTGAACTACAGTACAAGTAATAAAATGAACTGAGATATTTGTTTAGTGTGGAGGGATTGTTTCAAAAGTGTTATTAATCTTTCTAAATATAGAAACGTATAAAACAGGGCTAATAAAATGCACTCCTGTAAATGTTAATGCAGCAAGTGCTCACTAGAGGTCACAGTTTCATCACTTTTAAACATTTCCCCCCAAATCAGGTCAAAAAAATAAATAAAATAGATGCAGAATCAAAATGTTAAAGATACTTTTGTTTGCGAGCATTAATGCTTTGTGTTGCATTGTGACTTATAGTGTTGGTTTTGTCACAGTTCATTTCTGCTGATTCTCCAATGTTTATATTCTACAGAATGGGACACAGTGAAAGACAAATGGAATGAAAAGTCAGTTTATGTGCTTGGAAAAGCGACAGCATCTTCAGGTATGATTATGAAACTGTAGCAGTTAATTTCAGGAGGACACGAGCGAGTCCTGATCGATCAGGAGATCACGAGACGAGAGTGTTTTACTGTCTGTTCTTCACATCAGAGGGTTTCTCACACACGGGTGGGACTCACACGTCCCTGATCAGTGTTTTAAGTTTGTGGCTGTTAATGAAGGAAGTGTGTGTTTGTGTGTGTGTGTTTAAGGACTTTTGTTTCTGTCAGCTGAGTAAATCTGCTCACACCTGCCTGATGATCTGAACACACCTGTGCATCATCACAGCCAGATGACAAGCACCTTCCTCTCTCATCCTCTTCCTCTGTGCTCTGTGTTTCTCTGCAGTTCTTTTCTCTCTATTTGTATTTTTTAAATCTACTACATTTTTAAAGAACATGCAAATGCAATATTTTACCCCAAAACCAGAAGAATAGATTTTATATTTATTATGTACAGCTCATTCTCAGCTGTAACTCAATAATGCAGTGTAAATATCATTATATAAATGTATGTATGTATGTGTATATATATATATATATATATATATATATGAAGCGTTTATTTGCATTTTCAAAAATCATGTTTTTTTATTATGTATTCATGTTTTTATTGTGTTTTATTGTGTTAGCTGTAATTTTTTTACCTAACCAATTAATTAATTGGAATGCACAATGAAAAAACATGATTTTGGGGAATTGTTAAAAATTGTGGTATCTGTTTTTGCGAATGCACTCTTTATATTTATATAATATGAATTTAAAAATACAGCTGTGAATGCATTTCTTTTTTTGCATCATTGCAATAATTGTTTTTCACCTAAACATATGTATAATTGTCATTATGCATTATGCAAAGTATAATTGAAATGTTATTCTTTTGTGCTGACATGGAAGATGAAATATAAAATAAAAATGTAAATTAATGGTGTATATTCTCCTCAATTAATGTTGATGGGCAGAATTTTAAATTACATTTACCTTTTTAATTACATTTGTAATTATTTAAATGTATTATAGTGTAATTATATTTATTAGTATATTCTCAGTGTTGATGGGCAGAAATTTAAATAAATTGAAAATTATTTGAGCATTTAGTAAATATTTAAATTGCATTTAAAAAACAGTGTGTAAAAAAGTCTATATTCTCCGCAGTGTTGATGAGTATAATGGTACATTTTAGATTTTGATTGTAATTGTTTTTAATTTATGTACAGAAATATTTAATAAAACAATAATTATATTTTTTATAATATATTTGATTTAATATCATTATTTTTATTGTATTTAAATAACATTTTTTTTCAAATGTATATTTTACTTAGTGTTGATGATCAGAAATTTAAATAGCCTTGAAATGTTATTTTAAATGATAATTATTTTAATTTATTTTCAATAGTACAGTAGCCTATATACTCCATTAATGTTTTTATTAATGTTTAGAATGTGTTTTCCGGCTGAACTCAGGTGAGCGCAGGTGTGATGATGACACAGGTGAGTGTGAGAGTGTTTCTCAGGCAGGTGTGAGTCGCGTGGCTTCAGGTGAGCAGCTCTGGAGAAATAATCCTGCTGTTTCACACAGAGGCGCGAGCGCGTGAGCGCGTCACTATAAGAGCGCGTGGAGCTCAAGCGCGCTCACGCTCACTCTCAGTGCAGGACACGGACGCGCAGCGGAGCTGTAACGATGCTGGCTGTGATCCGGCTGATCTTCATCCTCTGGACCTTCATCTTCATCAGCGCGGAGAAGGTCTTCCACAGCAGAGATCATTCAGATGCGATGAACGACATCCGTCAGGCGGAACTCATCACCGACACCGACACTGCACAGGTCTGACAGTCCATCCATCCATCCATCTATCTATCTATCTATCTATCTATCTATCTATCTATCTATCTATCTATCTATTGTAACAATGTATTTACTGTCGCTTTTTATCAATTTAAGCATCTTCGCTGAATAAAAGCATTCCTTTTTTTAAATAAAAAAATTAATCTGCTGACACAAAACTTTTGAACAGTAGAGTATATTATTAGATTTCCATTTTGAATAAATGCTGTTATGTTTTTAAACTTTTATTCATCAAATAACTTTTAATACAGTATTATACCTATAGAATTATTATATTAATATATAATAATTAAGTAGTACATTATTTTAATTTTATTGAAATATAATGCTTATTTTCGAGTGTGTATTCTCTTCTCCTTTGATGAACAGAAATGTAAATAACCTTAAAATGTACATTTTTTGATTATTTATTATTATTTGTTGTATTTAAATATTATGATTATTTTTGAAGTGTACTGTATATTCTTCTCACCGTTGCTGAGCAGAAATGTTCAGAAACTCTGACATGTTACTTTTAGAATTATTTTAATAGTGTTTATATTTATGCAGGTAATATCACGTAAGTGTATATTCTCCTCGGTCTTGATTCCTGACAAACTCTTTGATCTCTGGCTGCTTCTGCATTATTATTCCAGAGGTTTCTGTCTAAGTACGGCTTCATAAGAGACGGAGATGATCCTCAGATCCCAGCGGGTCAGACCGAGGTCAGTCTCTCTCTGGACCTTCAGGAGGGAGGAAGCGTGTCCAGATCCAGCAGCCCTGATCTCCGGTTCATCTCGGCCCTGAAGGAGTTCCAGCGGGTGTCCGGTCTGCCCGTCTCAGGTGTGTTTGATGACGTCACCAAAGCAGCCATGAATAAACCCAGGTGTGGCGTCCCGGACCAGGACGAGGAGCTGGAGTCTGCCGAACAAGAGCTGAACGAGACGGCCGAGTCCAACAGCACCACAACACACAATCACACTCATGCTGCAGCTAATAATACTGAACCTCCCGGGCGGAAACAGCGCCACCTAGCGGCGCTTCTGAGGAGCAGGAGGAGGAGAGATGCGAGCGAGTGGAAGGGACACATGGCCTTCTCTAAGAGTCTGCTGAAGTGGCGTCTGATGGGAGAAGGTTACAGCAGTCAGCTGTCCATCGACGAGCAGAAGTACATCTTCAGACTGGCCTTCCGCATGTGGAGCGAAGTCTCTCCGCTGCAGTTCGTGGAGGACGTCGACTCGCCTCTGGAGGACATCGACATCCGACTGGGCTTCGGGACAGGTCAGTTCAACATTAACAGCATTAAAATAAGAGACCTTGCATGTTTTTGTTTGTTTTTTAAGCAGAAATGAATCATTACTGAGCCTCTGCTGCCCCCTGCAGGTCGTCATCTGGGCTGCTCTCAGCGGTTCGACGGCGCCGGGCGAGAGTTCGCTCACGCCTGGTTCCTCGGGGACATTCATTTCGACGATGATGAACATTTCACCGTCCCAAACACAGGCAGCGGGATCAGTCTTCTCAAGGTGACACGCGAGATCTGAATAACTGATGTAGATCTCCGATCTGAATCTCTGATCTGAATCTCTGATCTGAATCACTTATGTGAATCTCTGATGTGAATCTCTGATCTGAATCACTCATCTAAATCACTTATGTGAATCTCTGATCTGAATCTCTGATCTGAATCACTTATGTGAATCTCTGATGTGAATCTCTGATCTGAATCACTCATCTAAATCACTTATGTGAATCTCTGATCTGAATCTCTGATCTGAATCACTTATGTGAATCTCTGATGTGAATCTCTGATCTGGATCACTCATCTGAATCACTTATGTGAATCTCTGATCTGAATCACTCATCTAAATCACTTATGTGAATCTCTGATCTGGATCACTCATCTGAATCACTTATGTGAATCTCTGATCTGAATCACTCATCTGAATCACTTATGTGAATCTCTGATCTGAATCACTCATCTAAATCACTTATGTGAACCTCTGATCTGAATCACTCATCTGAATCACTTATGTGAATCTCTGATCTGAATCACTCATCTAAATCACTTATGTGAATCTCTGATCTGAATCACTCATCTGAATCACTTATGTGAATCTCTGATCTGAATCACTTATGTGAATCTCTGATCTGAATCACTCATCTGAATCACTTATGTGAATCTCTGATCTGAATCACTCATCTAAATCACTTATGTGAATCTCTGATCTGAATCACTCATCTGAATCACTTATGTGAATCTCTGATCTGAATCACTTATGTGAATCTCTGATCTGAATCACTCATCTAAATCACTTATGTGAACCTCTGATCTGAATCACTCATCTAAATCACTTATGTGAACCTCTGATCTGAATCACTCATCTGAATTTCTCATTTGAATCACTGATCTGAATCACTGATCTGTATCTCTGATCTGAATCACTGATCTGAATCACTGATCTGTATCTCTGATCTGAATCACTGATCTGAGTCACTCATCTGAATCTCTGATCTGAATCTCTGATCTGAATCACTGATCTGAATCACTGATCTGTATCTCTGATCTGAATCACTGATCTGAGTCACTCATCTGAATCTCTGATCTGAATCTCTGATCTGAATCACTGATCTGAATCACTGATCTGTATCTCTGATCTGAATCACTGATCTGAGTCACTCATCTGAATCTCTGATCTGAATCACTGACTGTAGCGTGTCGTGTGTTTCACTCAGGTAGCGGTCCATGAGATCGGTCATGTTTTAGGGCTTCCTCACATCTACCGCTCCGGATCCATCATGCAGCCCAGTTACCTTCCTCAGGACGCCGGCTTTGAGATCGACTGGATGGACCGCAAATCCATCCAGAGCCTGTACGGTGAGCACCAGAGATTATATTTATAATATCATTATACATATGCATGAATATGATAACTATTTTTAAGATTCCTACACATTATATGAGACAGTTTTCATAACAAACACACTTTCAACCCAAATTTGCATTAGTATGCATTATTATGCATTATTTGTTGCACATGCATGGTTATTATGCATGAATAACAATTCGATTTTTATTATTTTACACCAATGAGAATTTGAGTTGGAAATGTCTTTGACTGTTGTGAATATAACCCCACAATGCCAATAAAACAGGCTTGGTTTTAGTTAGTCTTTGTGTGTGTTTTCTGTCAGGTGAGTGTAAGGGCCGCTTCAGCACCGTGTTTGACTGGATCAGGAAGGAGCAGACGGCGTACGGCGAGGTGGTGGTGCGGTTTAACACCTACTTCATGCGAGACGGCTGGTACTGGCTCTATGAGAACCGTAACAACAGAACCCGCTACGGGGATCCGGTGGCGGTGCAGGTGGGCTGGCACGGGCTTCCCTCCAGCGGCGTGGACGCTTACGTTCACGTGTGGAACCGCAAAACAGACGCTGTCTACTTCTTTAAAGGTATTTATTTACTTATTATGAGTTTATTCATATGCATCTGAGAGGGCACAAAAACACAATCTTAGCTGAAAGACTGAAAGAGATGCATTGCACAGAGATTACAGCACAAGCTTATTTGCATCTCAAATAGAAAACTCTGTGTACAGCGAACTGTACTTTTGTTACAGTATATTTGCATTTTACATTTTTTCCAATGTTTTTTCCATTATTTTGCATTGACCATTTGTATTTTGCAGGGTTCTTTTAAATACATAGTGTACATTTGAGTTTTGCAATCAATTTATTATATATATATATATATATATTTTTTTTTTTACATATTTTCATGTTTATAATGTGTATTATTTTACATTACACATTTGTATTTTTCTTTTTTTTTACATTAATATTTTGCATTGTATATTTTTATTTTGCAGGGTTTTTGCATTTGCATTTTCCATTGTACATTTTTTGTTGTTGCATTTTTAAAACATTTCACATTAGCATTCAGCATAATTTTGCATTGTACATTTGTCTGAAGCATTTTCTGTTGCAGAGTTTTTTCCCCATTATTTTGCATTCTACATTTGTGTTTTGCAGTTTTTTTTAAATACATATTTTACATTTGCATTTTGCATTTTATATTTTTATTTAGCAGTTATTGTTTTTTTGTTTTGTTTTTTATTTACATATTTTACATTTATATTTTGCATTTAAGATTTTTATTTTGCAATGTTTTTGCATAATTTACATTTGCATTGTAAAAATTTTTATTGTTGCATTTTTTAAACATTATTTTAAACATAATTATGCATTGTAAATTTTTTTAGCATTCTTTAGCATTTTTATTATTATTATTATTATTATTATTATTTACATATTTTACATTTGTATTTTGCTTTATTTTTTTATTCCATTAAATGCACATTGCCCTTTTGTATATTGTATATTGGATGGTACTTTTTCACTTATTAGATTTATTTCAAAATGTAATGATCCAGCACTGTAAGGTTTTGAATTGCATGCTACTGTACAGAAGTTGAGATGTTTGCATGTATGTGCTGATGTTTTGCTGTGATGTTTCAGGCGTGCAGTACTGGCGTTATGACAGTGAGAACGATCAGGTGTTCACTGAAGACTCAGACGGCCGCTCGTACCCTCGTCTGATCTCTGAAGGCTTTCCCGGTGTGTCTGGACCAGTGGACACAGCATACTACGACCGGAGAGATGCTCACATCTACTTCTTCAAGGGCTCACAGGTAACAGCTGCTAATATTCTACACTTAATGCAAGATGAATAGTGTCCAATGGAGATTTAGTAATTGCAGAATATTAACTTGCAGGTGTTCAGGTTTGATGTGCGCATGCACCGCTTGGCTTCTTCTTCCCCACAAAAAATCACAGAGGTGTTTCCCGCCGTTGTCCCCGGTAACCATCCCCTCGGTAACCTGGATGCGGCGTATTTCTCGTACTCACACAACACAGTGTTCCTGCTGAAGGGCTCGTGGTTCTGGAGGATGGTGAGCGGCAGAGATCGCAGACGGAGCGCCTCGCTGCCACCGAACGGCCTCATGCCCCGCAGAGAGGTGGAGCAGCAGTGGTTCGACATCTGCGACGTCCACAGCAGCTCTCTGAGAACCGCACGCAGATGATGAGATCTGATCTCAGATCAGCCTCATGCTGAATGAGGAAGCCTGCAGCACTTGAACTGAACGGACGCTGAGCGCATGAGGACGTTCATCTGAATCTGGGATTTCCAGATGAGTTCAAATATACAATTGAAGTCTCCGGAGGTTTAAGTTAAAGCAATAGTTCACACAGAAATGAACATGTGCTGTAAATGTGTTCATTCTGAGTTCATCAGAGATCAGGATGAGTTTGTTTCTTCATCAGGTTTGTAGAAATGTAGCACTGCATCAGTGTCTCATCAATGGATGCTCTGCAGTGAATGGGTGCCGTCAGAATGAGAGTCTGATAAAAACATCACAATAATCCACAGCACTCCAGTCCATCAGTGAACATCTGGAGAAGACACAAGATGAAACACATCCATTTAATTTTAATTTAATTTGTCAGTATTCTATATTTTTTGTGGTCTTCTGTAGTTAGAAGTTTATTTATATAAATCAGCATGTATGTCAGACAATGCAGAGCATCAAGATTTGACAAAAACATGTATATATTTATACTGTTTGCTGGAATATGACTATATTTATTCCATAAGTTATTTGGTAACACTTTAAAATAAGGTTAAATACTTTAACATAAAATAAGAACGAACAGTACTTCTACAACATGTATTAATAATACTGATGCATTATTAAAAGCTAAAGTTGTGTGATGCACTGTAAATGAACTAAAAGCGAATGACAGTATTTTCATTAAGCAACATCAACAAAGATGAATAAATATTCCAATAAATGTATTGTTCATTGTTTGTTGATGTTAGTTAATATATTAACCAGCATTAACTAATGGATCCTTACTGTAAAGAGTTACCAGTTATTTAATATTTGTTATTATTTGTTTGTTATAAACATGTTCTTTCAGAATAAATTTCAGATTTTAATTTTTTTGTTTTTGTTTTATGTTTTGTTGTTTATGTCTTCATGTGAATGATTTTCATTACTGATTTTTAATATCAAACGACAAGCTGCTTAACAGGCTTTCAGTTTAATTTCTTTACTAGTACTGAACCTTTCAAACTCTATTTGAGCTTTATTCAACCATAAAAGTACATTTTAAAACTTGAACTAATTTAATAATAATAATAATAAAAACCTAAACCTATTTCATTTCAGAAAGCTGTCGATGCAACATTTCTCATTTTCATATAATTTATCTTGATTTATCATTAAAAAAACGAATAAAAATACACAACAGAATAACTAAACCAGAAAATATTAGAACTCTCAATATATTCTTAAAAACTATAACACTATGTCAAGGGGACTTAAATAACTGCTGTATACTTGATATGAACTCTTATTTCTAATTTTTTTTTTGTAATGAAAGAAATCATTGCACTGTGAAAGGACTTGATGTCTGAATTAATATAACTTAGCTATTTGTCACTTTTATTCAACAATTAGTCAAGCTGCAATTTGACTCAAAGTGTTGGAAACTCTTGTAAAACCCACATGCAAAATGCAGAATAGCAACATTAATAAACGGACAAAAAGTTGACCATGTTAAGGAGATTCTTAGATTATTTCTCATAAATGTACTGTTAAAGTGTGTTTATTCTATATGTGCATCAGCCTTCAGCTGCTGTGAGCGATTCAGCAGAGATCAGTCAGTTCACTGCTAACACCAAACATATGGATTCATGTGATTAATAACATTAGCAAAAACATGCATTATAATGTACTACTCACACTATATATAGAAAATACATGCATGGAACTAATTAAAATGACTGCATTCCAGCAGGGATCTGTTGCTATGGAGAGTAACTCATGATGTCATCACCACAGACATTTATTAGAGCTGATGATTTTTTCTTAAAATTAGATTAATGCAATTTCTAATTTGTTGATAATATATGAATGAAAGCCTTGACATATTTATGTTACATTTTGTTTTATTTTTAAGTTATTCTATATATACACATTTACTGGTTACTGGTTTGCTCTGCCACCAGCAGAGGGCGCAGCTGCCTTTACAAGCACACTACTCTCACACTACTCTCACACTACTCACACTACTCACACTATTCATCACTACTTACACTACTCATATTACTCTCACACTACTCACACACTACTCACACTACTCTCACACTACTCTCACACTACTCATACTATTCACACTACTTACACTACTCATATTACTCTCACACTACTCACACACTACTCACACTACTCTCACACTACTCTCACACTACTCACACTACTCTCACACTACTCTCACACTACTCTCACACTACTCACACTACTCACACTACTCTCACACTACTCACACTACTCACACTACTCTCACACTACTCTCACACTACTCTCACACTACTCACACTATTCACACTACTCACACTACTCATATTACTCTCACACTACTCACACACTACTCACACACTACTCTCACACTACTCTCACACTACTCACACTACTCTCACACTACTCTCACACTACTCTCACACTACTCACACTACTCACACTACTCTCACACTACTCACACTACTCACACTACTCACACTACTCTCACACTACTCTCACACTACTCTCACACTACTCACACTATTCACACTACTCACACTACTCTCACACTACTCTCATACTACTCTCACACTACTCACACTACTCACACTACTCTCACACTACTCACACTACTCTCACACTACTCTCACACTACTCACACTACTCTCACACTACTCACACTACTCACACTACTCTCACACTACTCTCACACTACTCTCACACTACTCACACTACTCACACTACTCTCACACTACTCTCACACTACTCTCACACTACTCTAACACTACTCACACTATTCACACTACTCACACTACTCTCACACTACGCTCATACTACTCTCACACTACTCACACTACTCACACTACTCTCACACTACTCACACTACTCACACTACTCTCACACTACTCTCACACTACTCACACTACTCTCACACTACTCTCACACTACTCACACTACTCACACTACTCTCACACTACTCTCACACTACTCTCACACTACTCACACTACTCACACTACTCTCACACTACTCTCACACTACTCACACTATTCACACTACTCACACTACTCACACTACTCTCACACTACTCTCACACTACTCTCATACTACTCTCACACTACTCACACTACTCTCACACTACTCTCACACTACTCTCACACTATTCACACTACTCACACTACTCTCACACTACTCTCACACTACTCTCACACTATTCACACTACTCACACTACTCTCACACTACTCTCACACTATTCACACTACTCACACTACTCTCACACTACTCTCACACTACTCTCATACTACTCACACTACTCTCACACTACTCTCACACTACTCTCACACTACTCACACTACTCTCACACTACTCTCACACTACTCACACTATTCACACTACTCACACTACTCACACTACTCTCACACTACTCTCACACTACTCTCATACTACTCTCACACTACTCACACTACTCTCACACTACTCTCACACTACTCTCACACTATTCACACTACTCACACTACTCTCACACTACTCTCACACTACTCTCACACTATTCACACTACTCACACTACTCTCACACTACTCTCACACTATTCACACTACTCACACTACTCTCACACTACTCTCACACTACTCTCATACTACTCTCAGACTACTCACACTACTCTCACACTACTCTCACACTACTCTCATACTACTCTCACACTACTCACACTACTCTCACACTACTCTCACACTACTCTCACACTACTCTCACACTATTCACACTACTCACACTACTCTCACACTACTCTCACACTACTCTCACACTATTCACACTACTCACACTACTCTCACACTATTCACACTACTCACACTACTCTCACACTACTCTCACACTACTCTCATACTACTCTCAGACTACTCACACTACTCTCACACTACTCTCACACTACTCTCATACTACTCTCACACTACTCACACTACTCTCACACTACTCTCACACTACTCTCACACTACTCTCACACTACTCACACTACTCTCACACTACTCTCACACTACTCTCACACTACTCTCACACTATTCACACTACTCACACTACTCTCACACTACTCTCACACTATTCACACTACTCACACTACTCTCACACTACTCTCACACTATTCACACTACTCACACTACTCTCACACTACTCTCACACTACTCTCACACTACTCACACTACTCTCACACTACTCTCACACTACTCTCACACTATTCACACTACTCACACTACTTACACTACTCTCACACTACTCTCACACTATTCACACTACTCACACTACTCTCACACTACTCTCACACTATTCACACTACTCACACTACTCTCACACTACTCTCACACTATTCACACTACTCACACTACTCACACTACTCTCACACTACTCTCACACTATTCACACTACTCACACTACTCACACACTACTCTCACACTACTCACACTACTCTCACACTACTCTCACACTACTCTCACACTATTCACACTACTCACACTACTCTCACACTACTCTCACACTATTCACACTACTCACACTACTCACACTACTCTCACACTACTCCACACTACTCTCACACTATTCACACTACTCACACTACTCTCACACTACTCTCACACTACTCTCACACTACTCTCACACTATTCACACTACTCACACTACTCTCACACTACTCTCACACTACTCACACACTACTCACACTATTCACACTACTCTCACACTACTCATACTATTCACACTACTCACACTACTCTCACACTACTCTCACACTACTCTCACACTACTCTCACACTACTCACACTATTCACACTACTTACACTACTCATACTACTTTCATACTAACACTAATTACACTATTCACACTGCTCACACTACTTTCATAAATGTTTTTATATATTTTTTATTTTAATGAATTTATATATTTGTCTTGTTTTCCATTACAAATATAAAAAAAATAACTTGAGAAGCAAAATGACTGAAATGAATGAAAATATCTGTCATCTGGAGCAGAAAAACCAGCTTAATTCAAAGAGAAACATATTAGTTTTCTCACTGCACTGGTGGAAGTTTTTCTCTTATTTTCAGCAGAAACTTTCTTAATGTTGATCATTTATTACAGAAAACTTGACTTTATATCTTAAATCTTTATGCTTCTCAATTCATAAATTATATGTCTTGATTTAAGAAATCTGAGATATTTTTTAATGGAAGAAAATATATATATATTTTTTTTTTAAGAGTAAATGCTCCCAAAGAGGTTTTGTTATAGTTAGTTTACTTCTGGAGCCTGTGTGTGTGTGTGTGTGTGTGTGTGTTTACTGTTTACCGCAGTAATGATGTGAGGAATACTATTTGTCTCATATTACCTTTTCATTAAAGATATGACTGTGAAATAGCTGTTGCTATGGAAACACTTGAATGAAAACTCTCAGAGCATTAGACAGAATTACATTGTTTACAGCATCATCAGGCTGATGACACACACACACACACACACACACACACACACACATTAGAAATGAGTCTGTGTTTTGTGATGCTTTCATTAGCTTGTTCTCCAATGATAACTGATGAATATTTTGGTCAGAGAAGTATTTTCACACACACACACACACACACTCAGGCAGTGTTTCGAAGCACAAACCTTATGAAACGATGATGATGGTGATGATGTTATTCCAGATCATTTCTCCCTGAGGAGACGCGTGACTCTGTATCCTAACATTCACATTAAACCTGATTTGAGTCTGAATGATGGTGAGATGTGTACAGACAGTAGATGCGATGTAAACCCAGTCTGAATGAATCCATTAGATCCCTGTCAGCTCACTGTTATTATATTCTGCTCATAACTTTTAACATGAATGACCTGGAAACAGTGTTTTCTCCTCAGATTCTTTGGGTCACGGTGATTTCACAACACAATGGTTTTGGTGATTTTCCACTCCTTTCTCTGGACTTCTGGCAGAGATTTGGAGTCAGATCGTTTCCAGTCGGAGCTGATGTACACGTGTCAGTAGCTCATCAGTGAATGTGTTTCTGGTTTGTAAAGTAGGTTGAATCACTCCGGGGCGGCGTGTGACTGCGGCCCTTCAGGCAAACACTCAGAAAATAGGACAGAGAGCGTCCCGTTCCTCCCTCTGTGTCCCTGACTTCTGTCTCTGCTCTCATCAGATCGTCTGCAGACGGACACAAGGCCTGCGTTTCCCAGCATTCACAGCTGATGCCAATCTGTGAGCAGATTCCATGCCATGTGGAGGTGGAATGACCAATTAAATCTATTAATACTTCATATCTTCTATTTTCATCAACTTTATTATGATTTTTACCTCCTTTATGACTACTTACTTTCAGAATTTTTAGGACTTTTATTGACACTATTGACATAAACAGCAAAAATAAAATAAAACAAATAAAACTAAATAAACAAATAATAAATATAAATAAATAAGTAAATAAAAAAGATACAATTTAAATAAATAAGATAAAATTTAAATAAATAAATGGTGGCTAGTTACAGGACATTTAAAAAAATAATAATAATAAATTAAAGAGTTCAAGCCCATGTTATTATTGTTTTAAATCACTGTTTAGTGTAAATGCTTCAGGATTTTTTGGAGTAGCAAAATTATAAATAAAAAATCCCTAAAACAACAACAACAACAAAAACATTTATTTTAATGCATAATTATATAAGATATTAATATGGAAACCAAAATAGTTTGACAGTGAGGTTAGAAATGTTAATTTAAATCAGATTCTCTTAAACTAGTTTGCTTCTTAACTAAAATATTATGCCAATCTTAACATTTAATATAATGGAATTAAGTATTTAAATGTATATATTGCTTGCATCACAAACAGTGGCATGAATCACTCTTATTTTATTATTCAATTATTGTAAAATATCTTTCCCTTTAGCTGTCTTACCAAATATTGAGTGAAGGAGGAAATAAATATAAAAATCACAAATTTTGAATTCAGATCAAAAATACGATGCAGAAAAGCAACTTTAATTTAAGAATGTTTGTATTTCTATATGTTAGCTGAATGTTTAAAAGTCTATATCCCTCATAGACAAAGATAAAGATGTGTTTCACTGAACTACCACCAGTACATTCTTTCAACTCAATTTCCAGGTCAATTTTATTTTATTTAAATAATCAAATTTTCAATATGTATTTATTCAAATTCCTTAGATTCAGCATAAATGTGTTAGCCGTGAAAACAATTCAGTGTAATCAGTATGAGCATGCTTTTAATGTGACAATTCAGGCTTGTGGCCAATTTATTTACATTCAGACCAGTGCAGTGAAAATGAAGCTAATTCTGAATTGTACACAACCTTTATGATGATTTTAGCAAATAGTGTGCATGCATATAAAAAGCCATCATACTGTGCACACTGCAGACAGTGTAAGTGTGCTTTCCTCGTCATCTTCTGCTCTGTGAAGCGTGAGGTAAACGTCATAAAGATGAAGCGCACCTCCTGCGCACAGAAAGTCTCGTAGAAAATGATTATGAAGACGATTCCACTTTCCCCCAAATGTGTGTCATTGCAGGCGAGCGGTAATGATGTCGTTACAGGACAGCTCTTATTGTCCTTCATTATGTTCTGCTCTGGTCACATGACCTTGTTATCTGTCCCGCACAGGCCATGCACGAACACACACAATGGTTATAACAGAGATAAACGCTCCAACCGTTCCCTTCATTCAGGAGAAGCATCGACTCGAGCACGTGTGTTCAGAAGAGTTTGATCATTTCTCCTGCATTGATTACGTTCAGTGAAGTGAAGCTCAGATGCTCCAGATCTCAATCTCTGACCTTCAACACAAGAGTAGAAACTTCAGACTGGGATATCTGGATTATTATTGTTATTTAATACTGAACTAATCTATGAATGCAACAGTTTATGTAAAAAGAAAATGTTTGCAAATGTGTTTTTTGTTGAGTGTTTTATTTGCTCCATCAGGTTTTTATGGCTCATATAGTCTGAGAATATTAGAGGAAAAAAACAGACTGAAACTGAACAAAAATATGATGCAGGTGCTGATATTTATATGATTTGGATTGTTTAGTTTAAAATGACGTGCTAAAATAAAACTACATAAACTAAAACTAATAAATAAAGATAAAGATAAAATAAATTAAAGATAAAAATATATCAAAAATAACAAAACAATTGCTTAAAACCTAAAGTAAACACACTAAATGTAAAGTCTTATTTTATACTAAATATTAGTAATAAATATATTAAAATAACACTATTTTAAATGCACAGAACCAGGTTTTGTATATCATGACATCTGATCTATTTATTAAACTAGTCTCATAGATATTAACGTCGTTTAAATGTTGCATATTTAACAGAAACAGAATAAATATAAACCAAAATAAATTCAAAATATTAATAATCAGAATCTCAAATGATGCTAAAATAACACTGATTAAAGATCTTTGGTGATTTTTTTTTTATTGTGATTCTCTGAAGATGAGACACAGAGCATGATTGGAAACACTTCAGTTCTAATCAGTTAATAAGAAAATAAATAAAACATTTGCATGAGAAATTAGCAGAAGAGACCACAAACTTTCTAAATGTACATCTAACAGCCTCAGCTGAGATGATTATTGGCAATCATTGGTAATTATTCTTTTAATAATTCACACGCTCTTCATTAGTCCAGAAGAAGAGAAGCCACATTGGTTCTGTGTCATTTAAAGTAAGACACTAGTTGTTAGTCTTGTTCAATAGCTGCCAAAGCCCCCGCCCCTTCCTCCTCATTAATATGCAAATGAGCAGCTCTGCACAGAGGCGTGATGTCTTCACTGTGAATGGAGCTGAGTAATACATCGCAATGTTTGAGAAGTGAATCTAAAGGCGTCTTTACACAGCAGAGTTGAGAAAACAATCAAAAGCCAGATTAAATAAAGCCAGTTATAACAGCATACAGTTGTGCCTCCAAGCAGCACTTTCTTTTGACCCCAAAGACACATATTGTTCTATAGTTTAGGCATAAACTCACTTAAACATTTTTTTTTCTTGATTTAAGAATGTTTAGATAATTGCACTGGAAAAGCAAGAGTGAAATGCTGTGAAAGAGCATCACTTGTAGCTGTTTTCTGCACAGGTTCCCTCCACACTCGTCCTGAGAGTAATGTTTAGATGAAAACCATTAATATTGTCCATCTGTATGTTTCAGGCTGTCGGAAGAGGAACGTGCAGCACATCTTGAGCTGTTGTCATGATTCTCTCCATCAGATCCGTATTTAAGACGCCCCGAGGAATACAGATATGGATTAATCAGACGGCTGTCTTCATTAAACATGTACATGACAGAAGACGTTGGTGTGAATAATTCATGTCAGCTGTAGTTGAGCTGATGATATATCCTCCCGCTCCACTCATCGGACACATTTAAATCTCTGTTTAGAGAAATTAGAGCTGTTCTCTACCAATAATATTGATCAGATATACTGATCATTAAACCAGTGTCATGCAGAATAACTAGAAACAGAAATAACACTGACTGGAACCAATATGAATATATAAATATACCCGTATATATGTACACTTATATTTTTTCAGCTAATTGCCAAGACAGCATTTGTTTAACTGATGTACTGCCACTTAAATGTAAAAATAACAATATATATTCTTATGCACACACGTTTATATTAGATGGATGCAAAGTGTGAGGCGGTTTGTTTCTTACAGTAGTTTGCATTTATTGATTTTATGATGCAGATATGAGGTGTGCGTGTGTGGTGTGTGTGTGTGTGTGTGTCTACAGTCACTGCTGTTTTTCATGATAATATAAAATATGATTATGATTCATATAAACAGAACAATTTATTCAATTATGACAGATCATGAAAATATGATTTTCAGAGAGTCTGATGTGTTTGAACATTAAATGAGACTTTAGTATCAGTACCCTGTGACCCTCAGTGTGTGTGTGTGTGTGTTTATGTGAGTGTGTGTGTGTGTGTGTGGTGTGTTTATGTGAGTGTGTGTGAGTGTGTGAGTGTGTGGTGAGTCTGTGTGTGAGTGACTGTGTGATGTGCGTGAGTGTGTGTGGTGTGTGTGTGTGTGTGAGTGAGTCTGTGTGTGAGTGACTCTGTGTGAGTGCGTGAGTGTGTGTGTGTGTGAGTGAGTCTGTGTGTGAGTGACTCTGTGTGAGTGCGTGTGTGTGTGTGTGTGTGTGTGTGTGGGTGTGTGTGATGTGTGAGTGTGTGAGGTGGGGGTTTATGTCATTGGTCTGGGTGACTCGAGACCCCGCCTTGATGAAGAACAGTATGTGTGTATGTGTGTGTGTGTGAGGTGAAAGCGAGAGTGAGGAAGAGAGGAACACAAACACTCGCGCGTTTCCTCCTCCTGTGGCACGCGCACTCGCACACATTCCCGGCGCAATCCGCGGTGTTCGGTCCGGTTACCGGAGACGGATTGGATTGGATTTTTCTCCCGATGATGATGATGATGATGATGATGATGAAGTTTCTCTGCGCTGTGTGAAGCTTCGTGAGCAGGACATAACCCTGGAGGAAGATGAGCTCATGAACTCACCGTGGACCGACAGCCATTCCGGTAAGACCACCGATCGACGGAGTCTCCGTGAACCGGACGGTTCTGATCGGTTTCACGGCCTGTTTAATGTGTGTTCGGTTCTCTGCGCAACCTGTGTGTGTGTGTGTGTGTGTGTGTGTGTGTGTGTGAGATAGAGAGAGAGAGACACTGCATTACAATTTCATTTACTATTCTGATTGTGAATAATTGTATTATTTATTTTAATTTAATCATAAATTACAGGTGAACTATTTGTAATGTTGTAAATCTTGTACAGTAAATGTGACCCTCAAGATACATAGGGTCTTTTTCTCAGATTGAGAATTTATAGAATAATTAATCTGATTATTACTGAGAACAATCAGATCTCACGATATCAAACTGTCAGATGGGAAGTTTGATTCATTTATTACCATAACTTAACAAAAGAGTGTAGAGTATACGGCTGTTTTCTGACATGCATGATGGGAATGTCAATTACTGTGAATTCTTCAATTATCCATTAGTTATTATAGAAAGAGTTGCTCAGTGGTTTGTTGTGATGATGTTCAGATGCTTGTAGTTCAGTTCATCTGAGGTCATTCTGTGTTTCTGGATGTACACATGATTCTCATCATTTTTTGTGATGTTCTGCATTTGGATAACAGCATTTGCTAAGTGAATAAATCCAAGTATTAATAACTTTATCTCACACAACGCTTAGGAATCGAGTGCATCTCTTCTGTATTTGCAGGTTCTTCTCACAGACATCATCACGTGTCTTTTAAAAGCTCCAAACATAATCCAGCTCCAATTTAACTCCTGTTAATGATGTATCTTCAAGGGTGTCTCAAAGGCGAGCCACAAAAGCCTTTTATACCCTCGGAAAGAAAGAGAGTAAAGGAGAGATCTCTATAAGTGAAATGGAAATATGACATATCATCAGCATGAGATGATTTCATCCTTCAGGTTTGTGCGGCTGTCAGGGAGTCTGCTCTTCTGTTCGGGACTTCAGATGGGTCTCAAGGTTAAAGCTGCGCTCTTGTGCTGAAACTGAGGCCTGATCTGACATCTGCTGGGCTTACGTTTAGATTTATTTATTTAGCAGACGCTTTTCCCCAAAGAGACTCACGCATGAGCAACATCACAAGCAGTCGGTTATTAAAGCCACTGTGTTCATCGTACACAATAGCTTAAAGTAGATCAGTGCACAAACTAGAGCAGAGAGAAATGTCAAATATAGCCTACGCTTTTTACACTACTTGAGCGTAAATCTACGTATGTGAGGCAGTTTGTGTCTGATTTTATTGCTGATTTGAAATCTGTTTTTGAGATTTCAGTATTCAGGATTGGAGTCGGTCGTGCATGAGTGAAGGAGCTTCCCGGAGGCGTCATAAATATGTCCAACTTTCCTTGAAAGGGACCTTGCTTTTGTTGCATTCTAAATTGCAGTGTGACGCATTATGTGATGCGATAATGCGTGAAATTGAGTTTATGCATGTAGAAGTGTTTGCATTCATGTTCTTGTGTGTGTTTTTTGAGCTTTAAAGTGACAGTTCACTCACAA